>NW_007726662.1:300914-330714 GCF_000696425.1 Galeopterus variegatus
AAAAAAAAAAAAAAAAAAAAAAAAAAAAAAAAAAAAAGTATCTCACTCCAAACTCTAAGTAAAGGAAAAAAACTCATAATTCTATGATCCTAATATTAACATAACCACTATTTACACCTAAGTGTTTCTCCTTCTGCTTACATAGGCATATTTATCAATTGAAATTACTTGCTCAAACAATTTAGTACTTTTTTTTTTTTTTTTTACCTAATATGACAACAAAAGCATTTTCTGCTTTGCTATGTAGTCTTCATACCGTCACTTAAAATGGTTTTTTGTTTTTTTTTTTTTTGGAAGCCACCCATTTTCACTGTAGAAAAGAAATATAAACAGGGCTGGTGGTTACTCGGTTAGAGCATGGTGATGATATGAGCGAGGTCCAGATTTCAATCAATATACTGACCAGACACAAAAAAATAAAATTAACACAAACAGAAAGAAAACAAATATCACCCATAAACCCACTGCCAAGAAAACCTTTACTAACATTTTGGGATATATCCTTTCAAGCTACTGTCTATTAAAGTTTGTATTTTGTTTTCACTAACCATAGTGGACATTTTCCCACATAAATAGATATGACTCTATATCACCACTTTTAATAGCTGGGTACTATTGGACACACCACAATTTATTTCTCTGGTTCTCTTATGATGGGCTTACAAGTTGTGGTCAATTTTCCACTATTATAATTATCACTACAATAAATTTCCTTGTTCATACACCTTTATGCATCTGTTAAATGTCTGTAAATGAAAATGCTATATCAAAAAGCATGGACTTTTTTTTTTCTTTTTTTAAGGCTTTTGATACATGCTGTCTGCCTTTTAGAAAGGGTCTATCAATTTAAATTCCCATTAGTGCTATGTAAGAAAGTACTCTTCTCCATACCTTTAAATACTATGTATTCTTCACATTCTTATTATCTTTGCAATTTGATGGGTTAAAGAACACTGAACTATTATTTTAATTTTTATTTTTTTGATTATGAATAACGTTATACTTTTTATCCCCATGTATACAAGTCCCTCTGTGATTAGCCCTTAACCCTTCTTTTCTATTATTTTTAATATGTGAATGCTCTCCTTGATCACAAATCTCCAATTTCAAATTACTTCTCAGACATAAACAGATGCATATCTCCTTCCCAAACTTCTTCTAAGAAGTTACACATATGTGCATATAAACACTTAACTTTGAGTTAATTTTTTAAATGCCGTATTTTTCTGCACACAAGCATTTAGACATCTTTCCATGTAACAGAATGAAATAAGCCAGACAGTATACCACAGTAAAAATACTCAATAATTTTTGTAATCATTCCCCATTAATGGTGACCATTTTTCCCAACATTATGAAAATTTCCATAAATACAGAAAAGTTAAAATAACTATACACTGAACATCCAAATACTCACTATTTAGTTCATACAATTAACATTTTACTGTATTTGCTTTTGTCATGTATCTATCCATCCTTCTGTACATCCATCCATCTTTTCATGCATTTTAAAGTAAGTTGTGGGCATCAGTATATTTCACCCCCAACCACTTCCGTTTGTATACCAGGAACTAGAGTTTAATATTATCTATTACATATTTAATTTTTTTTTCTTTTGAGGTAAAATCTACATTCAATGAAATAAACAAATCTTAAGTGTACCTACCATTCAATGAGTTTATACAACTGCATATACTTACATATCCGAACATACAGATATAGGACATTGCCAACACTCTAGAAAGGTTCTCTCATGCCCATTTCCCAGGAAACCCCTGCCCCGCAACACAGACTACAACTGCTCTAAACTCTCTCTACCACAGATTAATGTTGCCTCTTGTAAAAGATTATATATTGGAAAAACAGGACATGTACTGCTTTGTGTTAAGGCTGTTTTTTTAATACTCAGCACAAGTGTTTTTCAGATGCATCTATGCTGTGTGTATCAGTAATTTGTTTCCTCTTATTGCCTTTTATTATTTTATTCCACTGTATGAATATACACAATGTTTATTCATTCTCCTGTTGATAGACACCTGGGCTGTTACCAGGTTTTGGTTATTATAAATAAACCTGCTATAAATATTCTTCTACAGATCTTTTTGTGTACATATATTTCCATTTCTCTTAGGTAGATATCAAAAGGAATGGAATTAATGGGTAAAAGGGTAAGTATATGTTTAGTTTCCTAAAAAGCAGCCAGACCTTTTTCCAATGTAGTAGCTTTAAACTCCCGAAGTATGATTTTCTTTTTTTTTAAAAGATGACCGGTAAGGGGATCTTAACCCTTGGCTTGGTGTTGTCAGCACCACGCTCACTGAGTGAGCTAACCGGCCATCCCTATATGGGATCTGAACCCGGGGCCTTGGTGTTATCAGCACCGCACTCTCCCGAGTGAGCCACAGGGCCGGCCCCCAAAGTATGATTTTCAATTGCTCCATATCTCTACCTACATTTGGTCTTTTTAAGTTTAGCTTTTCTAGTGCCTGCACACTAATATCACATTTTAGTTTTAACTGGCATTTCCTCAATGACAAATAACATTGAGTATTGGTTAACGTACTTATTGGCCATTTGTATACCTTCCTTTGTGAAGTCTGTTAAACTCTTTTGCTCATTTTTTAATGTGGTTGTTTTTTATTTTTGAATTGTAGTTCTTCAGTCGTCCCTAGGTATCCCTCGTTGCTTCCAGGATGTCCCAAGGATACCAAAACCCAAGGATACTCAAACACGTAAAATAGTGTGGTATTTGCATGTAACCTATGCATATCCTCCCATGTACTCCCTATGTAATCATCTCTACATTACTTATAATACTTAATATAATGTAAATGCTACGAAAATAGTTATACTGCATTTTTTTATTTGCATTATTTTTTATTATTGTATTGTTATCTTTTATTGTTTTCCCCCCACCAAATATTTTCAATTAACAGTTGGTTGAATTCACAGATGGGGAACCCTCGGATATGTAGGGCCACCTGTATATTCTAGATGTAAGTCTTTTGTCAGATAAACATTTTGCAAATATTCCCTCCCTGTCTTTGGCTTGGCTATTCATTTTCCTAGTGCTCTCTGACAAGTATTTATAATTTTTTTGTGTGTGTGTGGTTAATGCTTTCTATGTCTAAGAAATCTTTGCCCACCCCTAAGTCACAAAGATGTTTTCTTCTAGGAGCTTTATACTTTTATCTTTTACATTTAGAATTACTTTCTACACAAGCTCTATTGGAAGGGATGAGGTTCGTTTTTTTATCCATATGGATATCGTTTTTCCAGCACCATTTGTTCAAAAGACCTTTCTTTCTCTATTGTACTGCTCTGGCACCTTTGTTAAAAATCAAATTACTGCATAAGGATGGGTCTATTTCTGGGTACTTTGTTCCACTGATGAATTTGACTATGTCTGTACCATACTGTATTAATTTCCTTGGGCTGCTGTAACAAAGTACCACCAAGTGGGTGGCTTAAAAAACAAAAATTGATTCTTTCACAGCTCTGGAGGCCAGAAGTCAGAAATTAGGGTGTCGCCAGGGCCATGCTTCCTCTGAAGGATCTGGGGAAGAATCCTTTCTTGCTCCTTCCTAGCTTCCAGTGTCTCCAGACAATCCTTGGGGTTCCTTGGCTTTCACATATATCACTCCAATCTCTGCCTCCATCATCACATGGGCTTCTCCCCTCTGTCTGTTTGTCTCTGTCCTGTCATCTTCTCATAAGGACAGCAGTCATTAGATTTAGTGTACACTCTAATCCAGTATGACCTCATCTTAACTATAAACATCTGCAAAGACTACATATCCAAATAAAGACCATATCCTGAGATTCCGGATGGACATGAATTTTGGAGGGACACTATTTAACTCACAACACACACTGTTTTAGTTACTATCGTTTTATTATAAGTTTCCAAAGCAGTTAATGTAGGTCTGCCAACTTTGTCCTTCTTGTTTAACGTTTCTTTGTATATCCTGGGTTCTTGCACTTCAACATAAATTTTAGAATTGGCTTTGCATTTTCTACAAAAGCCTGCTTGGTATTAAGACATTTTAACCACCCTGAGTCATTCAGTCCATTAGCATGATATATTGTCTTTTATTCAGGTTTTCTTTAAATCTACACATTTTTTGTTAAGTCTATTTCTCAGTATTTTGTTTCTTAATGCTATCTTTAATGAAATTTTTAAAATTTCATTTTTCATTTACTGCCACTGTTACCGGGCAGCAGATCCAGGTTCTCAGTTCATCCAGGAAAGAAGAATCTTTCATGGGATTGGTGAAAAGAAAGGAAGAGAGGGACAGAGAAACATATAATATGCCTTTGCTACCAAGTGAAGGCACACGCCAAAGAAGTGCACAGGTATCTCTGGCAGAGAAAGACGCATGTGCTCCTGACTTCATTTTCCATCCCAGGTGCCTTCCCCTAATTGCCAACCTCTGCTCCTCCTGTTCTGCCTCAGTGGGCAGGCATTGGCCAATCCAGTCTGAATACTTAGGAGCAGCTTTCTGGGGCATGTCCCTACTCTGCCCTGCCTCACTAGTATATAAAAATACAATGATTTTTGTATATTAATCTTATGGCCTACCAAATAAATACCCTGATTAGTTCTAGTAGTTGTTTTCTAGATTATTAGGTTTTTCTATATAAACAAACATGTCAACTGCAAATACAGTTTTACTTCTTCCTTTCTGATTGGCATACATTTTATTTCTTTTTCTTGCCTTTGTACATTGGATAAGATTTCCAGTACAATATTAGAGAATGAAGACAGTAGGTATCCTTGCCTCTTCCCCAATCCTTGAAAAAAAGCATTCAATATTTTACCATTAAGTATGATTTTAGCTGTATGTGTTTCATAGATATCCTTTATCAGATTGAGGACATTCCTTTCTCATCCTAGTTTGCTAACAGTTCTTTACTGTGAAATGGATACTAAATTCTGTCAAATGCTCATTCTTCATCTTTGAAATAACCATATGACTTTTCAAATATGAATCCAACCTTGCATTTCTGGGATAAACCCCATTTTTTTTTACATATCACTGAAATCCATTTGCTAATATTTTGTAAAATCTACGCCATATACTAGTATAAGAGAAATGCTGGCTTTATAAATGAGTTGGAAAGTGCTCCCTCCTCTGTTTTCTCAGAGTTTCTGTAAAATAAGTATTATATCCTCCTTAAATGTTTGAAAGAGTTGAAAGACATCTGGGTCTACATAGTAATGAATGTTTAATTGGGAAAATTTTACTGGCTGTTAATCCTTTGTCTCTCATGTGTGTTAAAATATTCTCCCCTGTCATAAAGCCATAAGTTTCATTTTCTTTTTAATATCTAAAATAACTAGTACATTTGCACCTCCAAAGCACTAATCCTTTTCCAGTTTTATTTTATGTCACTCATGTGCTACATTCTAGTGATACTGAACTAGTTGCAGCTCCCTAATGTACAATATTGACTTCATCGCTAACTATAGTCAAATCACAACCTCTTTGA
The DNA here is from genome assembly GCF_000696425.1 of Galeopterus variegatus. Classification (NCBI taxonomy): domain Eukaryota; kingdom Metazoa; phylum Chordata; class Mammalia; order Dermoptera; family Cynocephalidae; genus Galeopterus; species Galeopterus variegatus. The sequence goes on from NW_007726662.1 coordinate 306,408, forward strand.
ACCTGTTTTCTCACCCATAAAATGAAAATATCTTGCGGGGATGTGGTCAGAATTACAAGCTTTTCAACAAATAATAGCTACTATTATGATGATAAGGCATTATTTTACCCTCTGCCTTGATTAACATTTTACTGCCGTAAAACCACTAACTATACTTCAAGACTTAGTTCACATCTCCCTGTGAAGCCTTCTCTGACTTGCCTAATTGCTCCTTCTTCTGTGCCTCCACAGACAAATGCACATACTTGTCTTAGAGCACTTATTACATTTTATTATAATTATTTATTTATATGTTTTTCTCTCCTTATCTAATCTGTGAAACAATGCAAAAGCAGGGATTGTTTTAAACATCTTGTATCTCCAGTACCAAGAATAGTTGTTAGTACTCATTATTATTTGCTGAATAAAGAGTTGGTGAACATAAAAACATTATATTTTTTCCTGAAAATAATCCCTGCAAGATAGAAATAATAATGACGTTCAGAGAACTAAAGCTCAGAGAAGGTAAAGCAATTTGCCCACATTCAAAAACTTGGTGGCATAAACTGAGACTAGATGCCAGGGCTTTTCTTCCCAGATTCACAAGAAAAGGTAGTTTAGAGAAAGGAACACTGGCCAAGAAACTGGAAAACTACATTTACTCTCCAGATCTGCATTTACTCTCTATATTAACATAGAAAAATCCCTAAATTCTTTATTTCCTCATCAGTAATAAGGATAATTCTACTACAACCCTGTTTGATTTACAGAGTTATGAAGGCTCAGATATAATAGTGTTTTATGAGTTCTAAAGCTCCATATATAAATGCAAAGTATTATTACCTAAGAGGCCAGGAATTCATAATTTTTCTAGAGCCTCCTCCTTCCTTTTTCACCCCCACATCAATTAACTGCCAAGCCCTATTGATTGATCCAGCAGGACCTCACATATTCATTACCTCCTCTTAATCACTACTAAGATACCCTGACTCAGCCCCTCATCCAGTCTCACTAAGATTAGTATAATAATCTAACTGCTGCCTTCCTGGTAACGCACCTTCAGTTTCTTCCCAAGTACACCCTGGTGTGTCCCTGCTCCACATGAAAGCTTTCAATGGCTTTTCACTGCCTTTTCAATATAGTACAAATTCCTGAACTAACAATCAAGCTATCTTGCCCTATAGGCTTATCTAGTCTTATTTAGCATACACACACTTCTGTGCATCTTACAAACTAGGCAACTCAGCAATTCACTCTTCTATAGCACCTACCTGTGTTTCCTTCCACATACATGATTTACTGTATGCCAGAAATATCTTTCCTCTTTAACTCAACTTACCTAACCTTTTGATATCTTGCTCAAAAAACACTGCTTCAAAGTCTGTCCGAACTTCCTCTTGAGCTAGAAGGTAACTCTCCCTTTTGTAATTTATCTGTGCTTTTTTTCACATGACACTAAGACTTCCTGCCTTATGTTATAGTTATTTATGGACATGCCTTCTAGCCCTTACTAGAAGTTCCGTTAAGACAAGATTTATGGTTGATTCACCATTCCTAGAACAGTGATGTTCATACGTAACAGTGTCAATAAAAATATTTGTTAAATTAACTGACACTTTCTACCCAGGTTAGCTGATTTTACAAAGCTCATCTTCCTCCTCTCCACTTCCTTCCAGAATCTCCATTGCTTAGCAAAAATACTAGTTTTGTTTTTGTTTTTTTCCCCATTAAACTTTATATGACTGTCCTTTCTATAATATACCTTAAGATTACTAGAGCTACCTCTAGGGTTTCCCAAGTCCAAGAGCCAGGTTCATATTTCAAAAATAAAAGAAATAACATAAGTCAAAATTATTAGAATGATTCAGATCCAATTATTCAGACATGTTTTTTAAAGTACAAGAACAAAACAATTAAACATTAGAGGAAAAAGAAAAATTATAGCATTAAATTATGTAAGGGTAAAAAATCAACTGGAGAAGGTGAGTGTTTCTAACATTTATCTGTGCACCACTCAGGCTGACATTTTAAAAAGAATGTGACATCTTACAAGAAAACAAACTCACTCATTCCCCTTAATTTCTGAAGGCTCATGAAAGTCTGACAGGCCAGCCACAGGGTGTTCTCTCATGTGTATCACCCATGACAATTATGGCTTCAATAAAAATGTTCTCCAAGTTTTAATAAAGTCCAATTGGGTTTCAGGAAATAGCCTGTCTAATATTTTCATATTTATAAAGGCATATTTCACAAATAAGCAGCTAACTCATTCATGGACCTATATAAGCCTGTCCAAAAAATTTTATCTCATGGCATCAAAAGAGGTACAAAATGAATGTGGTGGCAGAGGGCAAGTTGATGTGAAAGGCCCAGTGCTCCCTGGGGTCAGCAGTGGTGACACATGGAAAGGTCTGTGCTGAGGACTCATCCTGCCTCTCTATTTTCTCCTGGTTTGTTTTGGTTCTCTTCTTCAAACAGCTATCAAGAGTTTCCCTATGAATTTTCAAAGTGCTATAACTCAAATCCGGGAAATGCTGATAAAAATCACAGCTCATAATAAGCATTTGAAATGATTTGCTCTAAGGATAAATAATTGAGATACACAGAGTCTTTAAAGTATTTGCTCTGTAGCTTACACTGGAAAGAATATGCATTTGTCCTTAGATTAATTTGACAATTGTTTAATATGGGATAAGTCAAGCTGCTCTAAACACTTTTGTTTCCTCCCCATCAATGGTTGCCAGTACAGGGAAGAGGAAGGAGGAGTGAAGGGACAAAGAGCCCTCCTGCCGATCCTCGCCACAACCCCAATTACAATCTTTCTTCATCACTGCTCTGCTTCTAATGACAGAACTCTGCACTGTTTTCTCACTTCAGAAAATAAACCATCAGTGGCTTAAAATTCACAGGCTTTTGTGGGTGGGGTGGAAATTTCACCATCATGTCCTCTTAATTCCAAATAATTAACAACTAATCTGGAAACATAACCAGTTTAGGAAGAGTACTTTCATCCAGTTCTTGAAACAAAATATGACTCTAATCAAAAACAGTCACACTATTTCCTACACAAATTTCATTAGATTAACCATGAAGAATAGAATTGTGAGGGTTTATGAAACACGAAGAAAGCTCTTCTCTAAACGGTATTTACCATACAACCATTATCTTCTTCATGCCAATAATAAAATACACAGAGTATTCTTACCTTAGAAAGGACAAAACATAATAATACACCTTCATTACCCTCTGTCTCCTAAGAAGAATTTACTTCTCAATATCGTTAAGGTAAATGATTATTCCATAGGGAATAATCTCACACTGGCACAGGATGCTCTCATAGGTCTGTCCCATCTCCTACTTCTGTTGCCGAATGACTACATGGCCATATCCATTAATCACTTTTGCAAACACCACCAAACCACGATGTTATTACACACAAGCCAACAGATATTTTCAATACCATATAGTCACACTATTATCAATCTTTTATAGACAGGCAATCAAACTCAACATGACAAGATTTCAGAGAAAAAGCTAATGGTAATGTAAGTTTTCTAGTCCTGGAAGCAAAATGGATTTAATTTGCCCGAGAAATATAGATGAGCAATAACTTCAATCTTTTATAATAGTTTACACTTTTAATTAATAAAAAGGTTTTTTGTACTATAAGAAGTATTTTGAAAGTACTTATTTTTACTTTTAGGTAATTTTCAAGGTAGTTCAATGACAGCTTATCACACTCACACCACTAGTAAAAAAACTTGCAGTACAAACAAAGTAATATGCATACATACATACAGTGTTTCTTAATTTTATTCTTAAACTAACCAGGATGAATTAATCCATATTATAGTCCAAACTTTACTCCTATTAACGGTGAAACAAAACTGATTTTCCCAAAAGGTTTGAGGGCATCCCATGGGGGCAGATTCTTTAGATAAGAAATAAAAATACAAATGCATTAGTAGCTAAAACAAATGCTCGGCAACTCAGTTGTTTCAAGTACTATCCAATCTAGAAAAAAAATTCCAAATGTGATCAAAGAATGTTGAGAAATCTCAGGAGTTCCCTGTGAGGGGATCTCATCTGTCAGCAGCTTTTATGCAGAAAGACAATGTCAGACACAGAAGGAACCTTAGAGATGACCTAGTATGGTGCTATCCAACCGAGCTTTCTGCAGTGATGAAAATGGTCTATATTTCTGCTGTCCAAGACGGTAGCCACCAGCCACATGTGGCTACTGAGCATTTGAAATGTGGCTAGTGTGACTAACGAACTGAATTTTAAATTTTATTTTATTTTGATTAATTTCAATTTAAATAGCCACACATAGCCAGCGGCTACTGTTTAGAAAGCACAGATCTAGTCCTACTTGCTACTCCACTCCAATGAAATAGTCAGCAGAGTAATCCAGGAAAGATTCAGAGGTTCTCAGACATATGTAGGTACAACTACAGATGACTAAATCTGCATTTAGAGGTTTTTTAATGCACCTAATTTTATTCAACTACATCAGGCTACTTAAGATAACTGCCATTCATTTTATTTTTATATATTTTTAAATTTTTATTTTTTTTCCATTGCACATGTTTATGGGGTACAGTTTGTTGTTTCAATATGTGCATATGTTATATAATAATCTAATCAGAAGAGTCAGCATATCTATCACCTAAACATCCTCTTTTCTGGCTATCTTGAAATATATAATACAATATTATCAGCTATTGTCACCCTAGAATACCAGAACTTATTCTGCCTATCTAACTGTAACTTTATAACTTTGTACCCCTCTACCTGCCTTTCCTCAGCTCCTCCTCCCTGCCCCCTTTCTCTGCCTCTGGTAACCACTATTCTACCCTCTATTTCGGTCTTTTTTTTCCTTCTTTTTAATTTATTTTTAATTGACCCATGATATATTGTACATATTTATGGGTACTTTCATACTGTGTGCAATGATCTTATCAGGGTGCTTAGTATATCCATCACCTCAAACATTTGTCACTTCTTTGTGTTGGGAAAATTCAATATCATCTCAACTAGCTATTCAAAGACGCACAGTCCTTTTCGTTAACTGTAGTCTCCCTATATTACTATAGAACATTAGATCCCATTCTTCCTATCTCTCTATTTTGTATCCACTGACCACCTTCTCCCTCCCTTCCCCTTTCCCCCACCAATCTCTAGTGACCACTGTCCTACTCTCTACTTCAACTTTTTTAGCTTCCATATAAGTGAGAACATGTGGTATTTCTTTCTCTGTGCCTAGCTTATTTCATTTAAATCACAGCCTCCTGCAAAGAAGAATAAGTAAAAAAGTCAATTACAGGACTTTGGGTGATAATGATGCATCAGTGTAGATTCATCAATTAAAACAAATGTACCACTCTGATGGGGGATACTGATAATGGGAAAGGCCTATGTATGTTTTGGGGCAAGGCATGGAGTATATGGGAAATCTCTGTATTTCCACTCAATTTTCCTGTGAACCTAAAACTGCTCTAAAAAGTAAAGTTTAATGTAAAGGGTTAAAAATCTTGATTCTTGTTTGATTTTTAGATAGGGTTTTTAGCTAAAAAAAACTTTTGGGACAAAAGTCCTTAGCTAGGAGGCAAGAGCCTACAGATAGGGGGCAAGAGCCCATCTAATTAATTCTAATCACTGTTTAGGGATGGGATTATGTACTTTGATTATTTAACATATTGATTGTTGTTAAAAGATGTTGAAAGAATTGCTGTTGGGAAAAATGTGAAAAAATGTTTGCTAAGGGCATGCTGTTTCTTGGTGGAAACTTTAGAGACAGTTGTACTTAGATTTAATCATAAGAATGTAACTCTTGCTTAGATCATTTAAGGAGAAGTTATATTTTAGATTAGGATTAGATAATGATCACAGTTTGGTCAATTTAGCTTTTCACAAATTGTATCCTGGAATGTCACATTGTTAATTTAGATGATGTTACCAGTTTCTATTGTTTAAGCTATACTTAGCCATAGATAACTTTTGTCACGTTGCCCATGTCTTTGTGCCCTTTTGAAATGACTGAATCAACTGATTTTTCTTGTGAAATTTCCTTGTCTTTACTATAAAAATAGAATCTAAGTTTGAATTGGGGCTGTACCCAGTTTCTCCTTCTAACAGAGGAGTTGCTGAGGTGCAGTCCCTTCGGGGTTCTCATTCCATTCATGTTGCTTTGAGTAATCTTTTTTGTGTCTCCATTACACAGTGAGAAGTGTAACAGTTTAATAAAAAAATAATTTTTTAAAAAGTCAATTACAGAAGTGACAGGCAGGCTGAACACTAAGTAGGCATTAACAAGCATTTGGGAAAGAGGAATGATGCCAGAAAAAATATGGTGACATATGGATACTAAAGTATAATTCTGTTTTGGACATGTTGAGTTTGAGGGATGGAATAAGTCTTTTCTTTGAGATAACAAAAAAGAGATGAAAGAATATTGAAATCCTTAAAATGAAGGAACTGGAAGAATACACTTTTTAGATGGCCCCAAATCTCTCAATGAGTTCTAAATCAGAGCAGATGGATAGTGGAATTTGGGTAAAGATTAGAAAATAATGAAAAGGTTCAGAATTATGGAGTAATGAGGAAATGGATAAAAGATGGCAAAAAGAACCAAGTTAAGATTCGATAATATGAATTCTTAGTGGACAATATGAACTCTTACCTTATCAGTAGATTTATTATTCCCTCCCTCCCTCCCCTGTTCCATAGAATACTAGCTACAAGAGAAATCATAAACCATTACACAGAAAAAGGTTCTGTTTTTCTGGTTGTATGTGCAAAGGGTCTCACATATAGTCTTGAGTCTGACCAGTAAATGGGGCATCAACACAAATATCAACCAAAGTTGCTCAAATTGATGTCAGGTAACAGGTGAGAAGAAAAGAGGTGTCAAAGGTGGGCAATAACAAGAATAGGAGGAGGGGATATAACCAGATAGCAAAGGATTCAAAGAAACAAAGACTGACTGAGGCTGATAGGCACCCTCCCTAAGTCAGTGCTTTTAAATGATGCCAGATCTAAAGCCATGGGCCACCAAGGCCACCTTTTTCTAGAAGATTTTTTAAGTGCCTCTTCTTTCTACGTATAATTAAAACCTTTGAACTTATTGGACCTCCCTAGCTTTATTTGATTGTTTTTTTTTATAAAGAATCTTCCCCTTTCCCTAACCATTTCCAATTGACCTAATGTTTGGGCAGTATGTTTAAACTGACTCAGCTTCTTCCCTAGGTGCTATGTCAAAGACCAAGTCTGGCAGCACGTACTACAGTCCACAGATAAAAGATAAGTTGCCACTTACTTAAACTCTATAGGCCTTGGTTTTCAGTTCTTCATTTGTAAAACGGAAATATTAACAATGTCTGCCTAAAGGAGTGGTTGTGAGAATTAAATATAAGAAAAAGCATACTGCTTGCACTGTACTTGGTACATAGCAGAGCTCTCAATAATAAACACCACCTCTGACTCCACCACAGATAACTAAATAGAACGTTCTGCAAACACAGAGGAGATATCTACAAGGGTGATCTCCTAGAAGGGGCAAGTCTGGGAGAAGACAGGGCTAAGCCTGCAACAGATAGGAGCTTCCAGGAGAACTGAAGCTGCATTGGTCTGCAACTTGAGCAGCAGGCATGGAAGAATGAAAAGATTATAAAGGGAGAGACAGGAGTCAATTATTGGGAAAGAGGCTGTATATATGGCTACTTTACCCAGTGAGCAGTGACGGTAAGAAGTTTCAACGTTTCACTCACAATGGAAGATGCCGCTTGTTTATTTGGAAACTGGGCTCTCCAGGTCTGAGGTGGATTAGACCAATAGCTACAATTAGCTCCGTATATATCACTTTGGAGTTCCTTTGAAAATTTTCCACATTTCACGATGCTGGAAATGATTCTTACTGGAGAAAATGTCTTTTTATAATGCTTTTCATGTAATCAAAGAGCATCTGTGGCAACAAGGTACTATGCCACTCAGCCTACTAAAAACTTCTATAACACACTATAAAGAATAATTGTTTAGGCAGCTTAGAATCTGACAGCCTCATGCAGTTAATCATTATCTGTCATTACCATAGAAATAAATCATGGAGGAGTACTTTTCTCTACCAGTACCAATGCCAGTACCACAGCACTAATGGTGTACTCCCTACCTAAGAGGACAATGGATCTATTTAGTCTTTACAAATGAGTTTACTGTTCATTATATAAGCTACACATTGAAACAGTACATAAATTTGAAAAAAAGATCTAACATTTTGCTTTCATTTACTCTTTTTATCCTCAGATAATATATACTACAATAATCCTTACAGAGTTAAACATGAGATGTTAGATGCAGTGTTAGGAGCTTACCCAAAAGGAATACAGAATTTATTTTTAATGAATAGGAATGTAAGAAGAGTAAATGTAAATTAATTTAGCAGGAATTATAAAACATGTCATACTGTGTAAATAAAATACCAAAAAAAAATCCCCAAACCCCAAAACAAAAACAAAAGAACACCTCGGAGCCAGCTTATAAAGAGAGATATAAATTATGGGAGAGATTATCACATGAAATTATCATTACTCCTTGGTGGAGTTTGGATGTGTTGTCTCCTCCAAAACTCATGTGGAAATTTGATCTCCAATGTGGCAGTGTTGGAAACTGATTGAGTCATGGGGGCAGATGCCTCATGAATGGATTAATGCTCTCCCTGGGGGAGGGAGGATTAATCAGTGAGTTCTTGCTCTATTAGTTCTCGCGAGAGCACATTGCTTAAAAAGACTCTCTCTCCTCTCTCTCCCTCCCTCCCTCCTTCTCCCTTTCGCCATGTAATCTGCTTGTACCTGCCAACTGCCTGTTGTTTTTCCACCATGAGTAGAAGCAGCCTGAGACCCATGCCAGATGCAGCTGTCCCAGGATCGTAAGCCAAATAAACCTCTTTCCTTTATAAGTTACCCAGTCTCAAGTATTTCTGTCATAGCATCACAAAACGGACTAAAACACTCCTCTACAAAGTAGATTTCTGGATGAAATCAATGCCTCAGCAACAATTTAAAAGGAATGGCTTATATAGCTATTTGAACCAAATGAATAAATGAAAGGTTGGACATTAATTTCATTATTAGAATACAGGAGGAAATCTACTAAACGGGTTTTCACTTTTGAGTATCTGTAACTTCCAACCCCCTTGTCCTCCACATATATATAACTACAACCCAGACAGTGTTTGACAAACACAAAACTCAATTTCATCAGTGATTTAGTGCATGGAGGATCAAATAAGACTGATTTTTCCATAATAACTGAGCAAGGTCTGGCCAATTAGCTCTGTTGGATTCTGGTGTTATCAGAATCCAGGATTCAATCCTTTTACCGGCCAACTGCCAAAAATTAAAAAAAAAAAAAAAAGACATCACACAATAACTCAGCAAGTTTATAAGAAGCAAAGTGCCTAGTTCCAACTGGAGCAATTTGTCCTATAAGATATGCAAGACTTAAAAGAAATCATGAATGTGAGACCCTCAACATATGCCCCAATCCAAAAGAACACATTAACCAAACCAGGGGGATAGGGTGGGATTCTACATATTTCATACAAATCTGAAAGTCATAATTCATCTGATTTAATCTTTTAGTGACTCTGACTAGCTTCGTTTTGGCTCCTACAGTTCTCATGAATTAAATTAAGTTGAGCTGTAAAGTAATGCAGACCTTATTGATTCCAGAGACTGTGAGTCACCAAGGGAAGAAGTCCAAAAAGCTTAAATTTCCACTGAACTCCAAATCAGAGGTTCGAAAGCTAGAGAGATAAAGACATTAGCTGTAGCCTTATGAAACATTCAAGGTTGCTTTCATTTGATTAGGAGGTTTGCTACAGGCTCTTTATGACAAATATAACAAGGATACTTTAAATTTTTTAAACTTTGAAGAAAGACCCAGGAAATAAATTATCTATGAAGAATTCTAAATCAGAAGCTAAGGACAATGTGTTTACATACATTCAGAAATTTACTTCTGCATTACCAAAAAAACCCAAAAGGCTATCATGGAAGGAAGACCACAATCCTTACTGGTTATTGGATAAAGAAATCTGTTCTGATTTGAAACAGTGGTCACAACAACCTACTACCTTAGGTCAGTTTTTCCCAAACTATTCTAAAGAACACTAACATATATGAAGATGTTGTTGGGGGATGGGGAAAGAAAATGGAGAGAGAAAAAAGAAAAAAATCCTCTAACAATATTTTTGTTCTAAAATTTTTTAAATACAAAAAATGCTAAGTATATTTGATATAGCTATAATTATCATGAGATAAGCTACACATAATAGTATGCCACACCCCAGATGGCCAAGAAGTCCACAATATACCAGTTATGCATGAGTGCATTGATGCTCAAGTGATGTACAGGCAAACAACTGTTGTTTTATGCTACTGAATAATTGCTGATTTACGCTATGATTTTTGCCTAATAATTTCAAGATATTATATTTTAACTTTTTATCACATAATAAAGACATGAATCAAAACTTAAGTTCTTCTAGCCATTATTCTACATATGTGAGATCACTTTTTTATACTCTATTTTAATACAAGCTTCTATTATTTTTTTCTGAGTTTCTACTGATGTTCTGCCGATACATTGTAATTTTTAAAGTTTGTCATGGTCACATGAATTTTTAAAATGTTATTTTAGTTAAACTCAGATATAACAGTAGATATCTCAATTTGGGGGACAATGAGTTATGTTGTATCTATTTTTAAATTTTTTTTTTTTCCTTTTTGTCTTTTTTACTTACCGGTAACAGGTTCACAACTCTCAGTGTCGCGCCCGTACCGGGGACCGGCAACGGGATCGTAACCCTCGGTGTTGCACCCGCACCGCGCTCAGCCAGTGAGCGGGAACTGGTCTCCACACGGGATCCGAACCCTCGGCAGGAGCACCGCCGCGCTCCCAAGCAGCGCACTCTCCAGTGCGCCACCAGGCCGGCCCACTATTTTTAAATTTTTAAATGACACAAAGTAGGTACTCTGAAGAAAAAGATGATGCAGGCATAATAATTTGCTCCACTTAATTTGCATTCTTCAAAAATCAATATGACTCCCATTTATCTTTTAAAATTAGGTAGCAAATGAACAAGAATGCAAGTTCATTGATGATAGATTTACACACTCTTATTTACAGGGGAAGAGGCTTTAAATAGCCTTTCTTGGACAAGTCATAAGACAACAGCAGATAGGACAATACATACTTGATATTTTAATAACTACGGCAAAGGCAAAAGATGCACAATTTCTGTTACAATAATCTATTTTGTATGTATGACTTGTGGTACAGACTTCATGCTATATATTTTTTAAATTGTGGTTTCCTAAAGAAATGCATTGCTAGCTTAGTAACAGCAACAAAACATCTACTTTAAAGTTTAAAATTTTCATTGTTTATTTTTAAACATCTTCTCACTCTTGTATTCCTATCTTTCACTCTCCACTTTTAGCAGTAACAGATGAAAGAAACAAAAAGAAACCCACCTCATTTAGTTATTTATGGCATCCTTTGTGGGTAAATCAATGGAAGAAAGAAATGAGAGGTTATTCATTCCTATCTTTTCAATTCTAGACATAAGACTAAACATGGGAAGAAATATGAAATAGTCACCAAAATTCTTAGGTTTCTTTTCAACAATTAATTCACTGGCTGAAAAAGTTTGCTGTACAAATCAATTTAGAATTTAAAGCCCTTTATATTAAATAATTTAACATTTTACATGTATTGTAAAATGTATATTCAAAAAGCACAAAAAATATATATCTGTAGTCTAATGAATAATTATAAAGCAAAAATCCACTTATTAACTACCATCCAAGTCCAGAAATAGAAGCTAGCATCACAGAAAGAGAAGAAACCCCTCTTAAACATACCACCCATGTCCTTCTTCAGTCACTGCGGCTTTAATGTATTATGTAAACTTCACAATTCACTAAGAATGAAATGGTGTCACAGGTGTCGTAAGATGAAAGTATTTAAAATTCCTCTAAAATGCATTAATAGAGAACTTTTTGTAACATATGGGACATTTTGTTAAACTTTCCTGTGAAAAATGCCAGGAGTAGGTATATTGATTCATTTAGAATATAAATTATAGAAGTGTTTGAATTTAATTTTGTGGAACACCACACAGGAGGGCCATAAAACACAGACTGTTTGTTCCTAGCACTTCCAACAGCTGGCAGTGAGGAAAACCAATATTAGTATTCAAGATGCAAAAAACACTAAATAATAGCAATTTTGACTTAGTAGCACCTAAATATGTAACTACAAATTACAAATCAACAGATTGATCTCTGTGATCTTTGCTGGGTTCTGACAAAATCATAAAAGCTTAGGCAATACTGCTCACTTCCATTCCAATACAGGATGCTCACATAGCATCACAGGATTAGAAAGATTCTGAGTTCCTCTCTTGTACTAGATACTAGTATGTAGGTATTAACAGTTAACATGCAATCAAATTAAATGACTGTTGATATTAACTTCTCCTGTACTAATGTGGTTTGGGTTACAAAATCCATTGCTCACAGAATTAACCAAAGAAAGATTTTAAGGAAATAAATATCAACAGCCACAAAATAAACGAGCAAAATATTAATCTTGATGTCAAATTTTGAACTTGATTTTTTTCCTTAGCACAGCTGGCCACTCAGATTTCAATGTGACATTTAAGTAAAGAATTTCCAAATTCTGTTAACAAAGTTTGAGCAAAATATTAATCTTGATGTCAAATTTTGAACTTGATTTTTTTCCTTAGCACAGCAGGCCACTCAGATTTCAATGTGACATTTAAGTAAAGAATTTCCAAATTCTGTTAACAAAGTTTAAGAACACTTAATAAAGAAGCACTCCTACTCCAGAATGTAGACACAGATAATGCAAAGCAAATATAATTCATTTATCATTTAAAATCTAGCCAAACAACTGTTTCCTTTGCACTAAAGAGCTCCTCTTCCTCCACTAATCCCACCCATATATACATCTGACACTCCACTAATTCTCACTAACCACTGCAAGCCTAGGCAATGTTGTCCCCAGAGGCCATGACTTAGTAAATTTCTATACTGACATCTTTAGAGATTTTATGGACAGAAAAACACACGACTGTATTAAACATCCAAGGTCTTTTGTTAAGTATATTGACAATGATGGAACTGCAAATGGTAACAGGGAAAAAAAACACCTTTGAATCTCTAGACATACTTTACAAATATAGATTACCTCATATCTCTAATATTGGAATGGCTATGCAAATAATTTATCAATTTAATGGAACATTATACTGACAATGATGGAACTGCAAATGGTAACAGGGAAAAAAAACACCTTTGAATCTCTAGACATACTTTACAAATATAGATTTCCTCATATCTCTAATATTGGAATGGCTATGCAAATAATTTATCAATTTAATGGAACATTATACAGCCATTAAGCCTAAAAATTATAAAGCTATATAACATAGAAGATTTTATAACATAGCATAACATATTTTAAGTATACAATTATATCTAGCTATAAACCTGTAAGACATTATATATACGGGCAAAGACTTCAAGAATACAGTAAGAAATGAATATCTGGTATAGTGTGGGGACTCCTTTAACCCTCTGTGTGTTTACAAAGTAAATAAAAACCAGAAGGTAAAAAATGCAACGACTCCTCCCTAAAGAACTGTAAAACTATCATCAGCGCCTTGGTAATCACCTCATATTTATGATCTACACTAAACACACCCAAACTTGCTATATATTACCCTCTCAGGCATGCTTCTGGGCAAGGTCATCAGATAAAGGGGAAACAAGGTCCTGTCTCAGTATTCTGATTAAGAAGAGAGGGGAAAAAATGACTACTTTCCCTCACAGCAAGGTGACAGAGGTATTGTAACCAATGGCATGTTTTACTGCCATCTCAAGGTTTCAAAGTTAATATTACTTCGTACCAAAATTAACCACTGTATCCAATTTAAACCCAGAAAATTACAAAATACAAACGTTGTGTTTCTGATAACTTAAATGACAAAGAAAAAATTTATTTTAGTTTGATCGACTTTTCATGGCAACAAAAAATATATCTCTGTAAGAGTAAGAAACATTTAAATTCAAGGATGCTCTGAGATACCAATTTCCTGACACAGAGATAAGGCTTCCGTTACTTACTTTATGGCTGTCATTAAATGCCATATGGGTCAAAAGCTTGATCTATAACTCTAAAATTACCAGTACTACCTCAAGATGCAGAATTAGCTTGGATTCTACTAACATGATTATAAAAATTGACGTTAATAGCTAGCTTTTTTGCAGAGATTAACAAACTATCCTAAAATTCACATTGAAATGCAAAGGATCCAAAATAGCCAAAACGAACTCAAAAAAGAACAAAGCTGGAGGATGCACACTTCTTGACTTTAAAACTTACTACAAAGCTACAATAATCAAGACTGTGTGATAACGGCATAAGGATAAACATATAGATCAATGGAATAGAACTGAGAGGCCAGAAACAAACCCTCAGTTGACGGTCAACTGTTTATTGAAAAGGGTGCCATGACAATTCGATAGGGATAGAATAATTTTTTCAACAAATGTGGCTGGAATAAATGGACATCCAAAGGCAAAATAATGAAATCAGACTCTACTTCACACCATATACAAAAAATAACTCAAATTGGATATTTATATGAAAATAATAAATCTGGACCCCTAATTTATACCATATCCAAAAATTAATGCAAAACGGGTAATGGACATACGTATAAGAGCTAAAGTTATAAAATGCCTAGAAGAAACACAGGAGTAAATCGTCATGACCTTGAATTAGCTTCTTATATATGACACCAAAAACAAGCAACAAAATAAAAAAAAATAGATAAATTAGACTTTGTTCAAATTAAAAACTTTGTTGCTTCAAAGGACACCATCAAGAAAATGAAAAGATAACTGATAAAATGTAAGAAAATATTTGCAAATCCTATATCTGATAAGGAACTTGCATCTAGAATATATAAAGCTTACAACACAATAAAAAGACAAAGGATTTGAGTTGATATTTCTCTAATAGTTCTCTAAAGAAAATGTATAAATGTCCAATAGGCACAAGAAAAGATAATCAACATTATTAATCATTACAGAAATGCAAGTCAGAACCACAATGAGTTACTATTACACACCAACTAACATGGCTCAAATAAAAAAGACATACATAAAAAGGGCTGGTGAGGATGTGAAGAAATTGGAATCTTTGTATATTGCTGGAGGGATCAAAAAATGATACAGTCTCTTTGGAAAACAGTTTGGCAATTTCTCAAAATATTAAAGAGCCAAAGCAAAACTCTTTTGTCCTTCCATGACCCACTAAGCTCTACTAGAGCATTTCTTCCACTCTGCCTAATTATTACAGTCATCTGTGTACATGTCTAGCATCCTCTGCTTTCTGAGGATAAGGCTGTCAATCAATTCTGTTATCTTTTGTAGTGTAGTGCCTTATATATAGGAGTACTCGATGTTCTTTAAAAGATAAAAATCATTACAATAAAAAGGACACAGGCTTTGCAGTCCAACAGTCCTTCATGTATCCAATGAATAGTTACTGGTCACCTATTTTGTGCAGCAACTAAACTGAGCTCAAATCTAGATTCACCTACTTAATATATGTATAATGTTGAACAAGTTAGTTAACCTCTCTAAACCTAATTATACTTTCCTCTCTAAATTGAATATGCTGCCTACACTTCACAAAGGAGTCTGAGGATTAAATGCAGTAATATATTCCTTTTGATATACTTATGTCCTTAATAAATATTATTTCCTTTTTCCTCTTTTCCTCAAAAGCAGATGAACAATTCTCTTTAGGTCTATGAAAAATGTAGCAGATATACCCCAGAGAAAAATGATCTCAAACTTTTAGGGCAAGTTTAATTTCAATTTTATATTATAAACTCCACATTTTATTATTAAAATTATTTATTCAGAGTCTGAGAAGTAATGTCATTTAAATTAGAGAACTCTCATATATCACACTGGTATCACTACAGCTGCTAGAAAATTACTTTATCCTAACCAAAATTTTCTTTGGGAGTCTTGAATATCTTACAGGCACACTTTCTTAGGCAACAGCTCGTCATATTAAACCTTTACCCTGCAGAAAATACTGTACAGGGTGCTTTTATATACTCTCACACTTTGAAAGTAAATATACTGATGATGGCATGGTAATATAGAATTCTTACACACTGCTGGAGAGACCTGGAAACTGGAATAACCCTAGGAAGATAAACTGGCCTTAAAATTGACATACTCTTTCATCTGATGATTATATTCTAGGAATCTATTCTAAGGAAATATTCAATGATACAGAAGATTCAGGCACCAAGATGTCCATTTAAAAATAATAACATAAAAAAATTCATATTCAATATGCATAGGTGGATAGAATTACACTTTTTTAAATATTAAGAGTGATTATTTCTGGGTAGCAAAATCATGGATAATCTTTACTGTCTTACTTTTTCGTATTTTCTAAGTTTCCTGCAATTCAGACATGTTAGTAATGAAAGATTTTTGTTTTTAAAGAGGCAAATCAAACTTTTCAGAAGAAAGTAATGTATTTGAGTATCACTCCAGAATTTTAAGAATTATTTCAGATACATCAGCTGGATCCTTACAACATGCCATTAAGGAAGATAAAGCAGTGATTTTTGTCCATTTAACAAGTGAGGAAAATAAGGCACAGACTTGTCCAAGGTTACAGAGTTGAGACTAAGAAATCATAACTTCCATTTCTAATTCTACGCTCTTTTCTCTATCAGTGGATCTCAAATGTGGTCTCTGAACCAGCAGCAGCAAAGCACCCGGGAACTTGTTAGAATTGCAAAGTCTCCGGTTCCAATGCAGACCTACTGAATCTAAAACTTGGAGATGGTGGTGGGCTGCAATCTGTGTTTTAACAAGCCTCTAGGATTCAGATAAACAATAAATCTGAGAGCCACTATGTATTATGCTGCCTCACAAATACTTTGTGAGATAATTAAACATTTCAGGGGAAAAAAGAGGTGGTATTATTTCTACCACTGCCAATTGCATTTTCACATTTTTCAGGCTCTTCCTAATTAACAGGAGGTATTAAATATAAGGATTCACAATAATGTTTAATTCTTGACAATGTAATTAGCCATCTACTTTCTTTTGAATTACCATCAGCAGTCCTAGAGGACAGACAGATCTTAGAGCATGGTAATGGCACAGGAAATTAAGTGATGAGAATGAGGGAACATCACTAGCTAGAAATGCTCAGAGCGGAGAAGTTTGTTACACTTGGGTGTGTCATGTGTGTGGGCAGGGAGTGAGGGCAGAAATCAGAAACATACCAATTTTGAACTTAAACCATTACTTTTCCAGACCTCGGTAACCCTGAAAACCAGTATGACGACCTGATCTCCTATTGAAATCAAGTTCACAGAGCACGTGCTATATGTAAGCCACTGTACCAGGTGCTATGAGAGACACAACGCTGAGTAAGATTCAGTCTCTTTGCCCCATGAAACTTTTAACCTACTATATGATGTCAACATTTCACAAATAAAACAATGCACAGAGAGGGAGTACCACAAGATATATTTCAACTTTTGTCATGAAAATTCAAAGAATGGTGACATCTCCTTCTGGAGGAGGCAAATAGGAAAATGTAAGTCTGGGGAGAAAGAATTTCAAAAGAAAGGTAGAGGAAGGGGGCATATCAGTCTCTTATTGCAGAGCGAATGAAGCAACAAGTGGGGGGCAGGGTGTGTGCAGAGAGACGTCATACAACAACTGCATGCAATAGTGGAAAGAACACTGATCAGGTTAGACAGTCCTGCCAGGGACAAAGTATGTCTCCTTGACCAAGCAAGTCCATCTCCAAATCACAACTACTCATTTGTGAAGTAAGAATGATTGTAATTACCTTCTTTACCTCAGAGTTATGTAATAAACAAGTCAAGGAGGAAAAGGCTCCAACATAAAGAAACAATAAAGGCCATGTTCAAGTTCAAAGTTCAATAATTATTCTCTATTAGAATCAAAATTGTGTAATATTGAAGTTATCTCAACTCGAAATTTTTCCATTTCAAAATTACGTTCAATTTTTACTATTAGTAAATTAAGCATAAATAATTTGGATGCCTAAAAATAACATGAGAAGGGCAGAAGAATCAAATTGTAAACAATTTATTTTAATAGACTGTACGTTAAAGTATCGTTTGGGGCCTCAATTACTTAGCAAAAGTATATTGCTATTGCTTTGTACAGTTCCTCTGGTAAGTAGTTTGGCAGCTTCTTCTAAAAGCAAAAATACATTTACCAAATGACTCAGCAATTGTACTCTTGGGCATTTATCCCAAAGAAATAAAAATCTATGTTCATGCAAAAACTTGTATAAAAATGTTCAGAGTAAATTTAGTAATAACAGCCTGAAACTGGAAACCACCCAAATGTCCTTAAATGAGTCTATTGTTAAACAAATTATGATCCATCTATATACCACGAATACTACTTAACAATAAAAAGGAAAAAAGTATTGATAAATTTGAATAGACCCCAAGGGAATTATACTGAGTGAGAAAAGGCAAATTGAAAAGGTTATATGTTGTTACCTTCCTGAAAAAAAAACAAAATTACAGAGATGGAAAACAGGTTAGTGGCTGCCAGGAGTTAGGAAGGAGTCAGTGTGGTTATTAAGGGTCAACACCAGTGAGCCATGTGGTGAAGGAACAGTTCTGTGTCTTGATTGTCCTGGTAGTTACATACAGCTCAGTAACACCAGATGTAATTAAATACACACAAACACAAATGACTATCTGCCTAACTGGTGAAATCCGAATGAGCTCTCATGTCAATTTCTTGGTTTTGCTATCGTATTACAGTATGCAAGAGATCAATGACCAACACTGGGGAAGGTGGGATGAAGGGTGCAAAGGACCTCCCTGTACATTTCTTTGCAATTTTTGTGAATCTATAATTACTTCAAAATAAAATGCTTAAAAGAATACAATCATTTTTTCAAAATGGATGATGCCCACTTAGAAATGAAACTATGAAAGTGGTATTCTTACCCATTGCTGTTGGCACAGTAAATTGCTACAATCTCCTGTCGAAAATGATTGTACAACATATACAGAGCCATAAAAGTTTTGTGCCATTTGACCTAGCCATCTAATTTCCTGGAGTCATCTAATGAAACAACATCAAATATGGGAAAACAAACACACACACACACACACACACACACACACTCATTAAATTCTCAAAATCTAGTCATGGAATATTATACATCCATTGATATTATTGATAGTGGTATGACAATGTAACAGAAAATGTATACTATGAGAGGATAAAACTCAATATTAACTCTTAATTAGATCTCCCTAAAACAGGCATAAAAATTAAAAGGAAATTCATAAAAATAAAAGATGATAATTGTGTTAGTGTGGCAGAATTATGGGTATTTTTCACAAATCATCTTATACAGTTGTCATATTATTTTCATAAAGAAATAAGCATACTTTTTACCTTATCCCAGAAATCAACCAAAGCTGTAAAGTCCCATTTCTTAGAATATGCTACATTGTATTTCAGAATAGCATCCTACGGAAAAAGCAGAAACAAAATGTCATGAAATAGCCAAGTGAATTACCTATGAACAGCCTGTCTGTTTTATGAAATACTTCCAGTAAATTTCTTAACAGCAAACAAGCTGCCTGGCATTAGTTACTGCACGTGAGTAGCTACAAACAAATAGAATGCATATTAATTATTTAGTTAAGAGAAAATTAATTAAAACTCACTTAAAATTATTAAAATTTACTTAAGAGAAATGAGATCAGAAAGGTCAAGTAATAGGGGAAAAACATAATTACCCTAAAGCATGCATTCTAAACAGAGGTGATATACTCCAAGTGGACAAAAATTGGATCTTGGAGGATAGAAAACAAACTTAGATATCACAATGGTTTGTGATCCTTGAAAGGGTCAGACTATATATACACAGATATAATGTAGTATTAAAATTTCATGGAGGGGAGGAGATTGGGGAAAAAAATGTTTTAAAAGGCTCCTGGGACGGAAGGTAATAATGAAAAAAAGATTGAGAAACACTGCCCTAATGCATAAGATGATCTTTTTCCCTTTATTATCAGCTATTTTTATAAGCCACATATAAATGGTTATCTGCCCTCCAACATTCACACAAATTACATGGCTATGTAGAATATTATGCCATCTACTGGTGTAGATTTTAACTGTCTGAATAGGCAGTACTACACACCTGGTTTCCAGAGTGAGGTATGCTTTAGACAATCCATTAGTTGTGCAGAAAGAGTACTGACAATTACATTTTACATTCTCATCCTTTTTATTACCTATTTTGATTATTTTATAATATACATATTACATTAATAAAATATGTAAAATTTATAAACAACTATTTATATTGTGTATATCAACACACACTTTTTTTACCAAAGTACATAATTTTGAAAATCACTGTGTTAGATTATTACTATAAACCTCCCAAATTTCCTTATCATTGAAGAAGTGTTTAAAAATTAACACTATGGGGCCAAGCCCCTGGCACACTCGGGAGAGTGCGGCGCTGGGAGCACAGCAGCACTCCCGCCGCGGGTTCGGATCCTATACAGGGATGACCGGTGCGCTCACAGCGCTCACTGGCTGAGTGCGGTGCGGCCGGTCTCAAAAAGGACAAAAAAAAAAAAAAATTAACACTATGGACAGCACACTCAGGGTCCTAGGCAGGAACCAAGGGCAGCCTTCTCCATCCGGAAGCAGGCAAGAAACAGAGCACACCTGGGATCCTAGGCAGGAGCCACCACCCAGAAGCAGACCAGAATGCCACTTCCACGTGGTGGCCCATCACAGCCACTGCCTGGGATCATAGGCAGCATCTCCCACCCAGAAGCAGGCCGAGAATGCCACTTCCATGTGGGTGCCCATCACAGCCACTGCCACAGTCACAGCTGCTGCAAAAGCAGCTCGGTGCCACAGCAGTAACCACAGCCACAATGTGAGCAGCCCACCAGACATCCAACTACAGTGACACAAGGAGAGTCACCAGCAGAAACCGGAAAAAGAGATGATGTCTCTCTCCTAAAAGCCTTCTCCAGCTTAATAGAAGAAACAACTGACTACTGTACTCCTGCTTTATTTCTGATTTTAGTAATTTCGGTCTTCTCTCTTTTTTTCTTGATCATTGCTAACATCTTGCAATTGATAATCCAGACTTTGATCCAGAAGAGGATGAACCCACACTTGAGGCCTCTTGGCCTCATATACAAGCATGGAACATAATTATGTATTGATAGTTTTTTATATTTATATTTTGCTAATATCATTACTTTCTCTTTTAGATCCTGAGTGTCTGTTTAAAATACTTCACTTTTAGTATGTTTTGTTAACATTTTCTTTTCTGAAAATATTGTTTTCATGTTTTTTTTCATTGTGATAAAATATACTTAACATTTACCATTTAAACCATTTTAAAGTGTGCAATTCAACAGCATTAAGTTCATTCATAATGCTGTGCAACCATCACAATCCAGTTCCAGAACTTTTTCATCACCCCAAATGGAAATGGAAACCACCTTGTAATTAACAATCACTCCCTATTCCCCCATCTTCACAGCCCCTGAGAAGTACTATTCTACTTTCTGTCTGTATGGATTTGCCTATTCTGGATATTTCATATAAATGGAATCATATTAAAAAAAAAATTAACACTCTGCCAAAGAGTTTCCTGAACAATACTTAATGCCATACAAATAATCACCAAACATTTAGGTTAAACAATGAGCCAACAAAATGTATTTTATTTATTACTTGGAATTAGGGGATATCCAAGTTCCTTCAGAAAAGAAAAAACAAAAAAAACAAAAAACCCCCATAAAACAACATGACAAGAAAGAGCTTTTATTTTTTTCCCCACAAGTTAGAAAATAAGATTTTCAGGGCTGGCCCTGTGGTGCACTCGGGAGAGTGCGGCGCTGGGAGCTCAGCGATGCTCCCGCCACAGGTTCGGATCCTATATAGGACTGGCCGGTGTGCTCACTGGCTGAGCGCGGTGTGGGTGACACCAAGATTTTCAGTAAGAGTTAAAAAATTTTTAAGGTTTTCTTTCCTAGTCACTGGTATCTGATTTCAGAAACTTGTATAAAGTATTAAATAGCAATGTCTAGCAACAGGTGAATGGATAAACAATGTGTGTACATATTGAGTATCCCTTACCTGCAATGCTTAGGATAAGAAGTGTTTCACATTTTGGATTTTTTCAGATTGTGGATTAATTGCATTATATTATGAGCTGAGCATCCCTAATCTAAAAATCAAAAATCCAAAATCCAAAATCTGAAACAAGTATTTCCTGTGAGCATCATGTCAGGACTCAAAAAGTTTCAGATTTTAGAGCATTTCAGATTTGGGATTTTTGGATTAGTATGCTAAATCTGTACTGCAGCAAACTAATGATACACTCAATAACATGGATGAATCTCAAAAATCTTCATTCTGAGTGAAAGAAGCCAGGTACATACTATATGATCTTCCATTCATGTAAAATGCAAATTAATCTATAGTAAAAAAGTTGAGATAGGGGGCCGGCCCGGTGGCGCACTGGATAAGTGCGCCGCTTGGGAAGCGCGGCGGCGCTCCCACCCGAGGGTTCGGATCCCACATACAGACCGGTTCCTGCTCACTGGCTGAGCGAGGCGCGGGAGCAACGCCGAGGGTTGCGGTCCCGTTGCCGGGCCCCGGTCCGGTGCGGGGGCAACACTGAGGGTTGCGATCCGTTGCCGGACACGGAAAAAAGACAAAAAGACAAAAAAAGTTGAGATAGGTAATTGTATGGGGCTAGAGCAGAAAATGGAATTGACCACAAGGGGCGAGAGGAATCTTTGAGGATGACAGCCAAAAATAAGTAAATCTTGGCAGACATTGCAAATTTTTCCCATTTAAAAGGAGATTGAGGGCCGAGCCCGTGGCGCACTCGGGAGAGTGCAGCACTGGGAGCGCAGCAGCGCTCCTGCCGTGGGTTCGGATCCTATATAGGGATGGCCAGTGCGTACTGGCTGAGCGCGGTGCAGCCAGTCACAGAAAGGACAAAAAAAGAAAAAAAAAAAAGGAGATTGAGAAACACTGTCCCTAAGGAAAAATATTTTCAAAATACATTATGGTACAACATATCAATGTTTTTCACGTTAAAAAAAAAAAAGAAAAGAAAAAAAAAACAGGAGATACAGAAAGATATAGATAGTTTAGGAATAACTTGCAAGTATACATGGAAAACACTATGAAACACAAGAAACTATACACAACAAATTAAGTCTCTGAAATAAAATAAAACCCATTTTCACAAAAGCAGTGAAAATGCTGTCACTGTTTTTTATTTTATTTATTTATTTTTTTAAAAAAGATGACCCTTGGCTTGGTGTTGTCAGCACCATGCTCAGCCAGTGAGCAAACCGGCCATCCCTATATAGGATCCAAACCCGTGGCCTTGGTGTTATCAGCACCGCACTCTACTGAGTGAGCCACGGGCCGGCCCTGTCACTGTTTATATTTTTTTAAAATGTTAAAAATTTCCATGGCTACAGTTCCTGTTGGAGTGAGCAGGACTGAAGCCATGTTGGGACCTAAAACTGCCTGGGCTGCAGAGGAGGGGAATAGATTAAAAAGGACACTTTTTTTCTCTCCACTCTTTCTTCTCGTCCACTGACTTTATTATCTTACTTGCTAAGTAGGAAAACAAGGCCAAGAAACTAATCAATACTTTGCAAAGCTAGCCGTTCTTTCTTTGAGAATTGTAGAGTTTTGAGAAATGATCAAGGCCAAATGACTGGAAGTTGACCTTGGGCACCAGCCAAGTACACAGGCACAAATCAAAATCCTGCAAGGTCCTGAGATAACATCGAAGATGAGAACAGAAAGCAGATGAGGCCTTTACCTGACCCACAGACATGGACTTCTCGTAGCTCATGTCTTCTCTCCTGATTTCACCTCCCACATTCTAGTCCCTAAACCCCTCCTTTAAAAACCCCTCAGTGTGGGCCGGCCCGGTGGCGCACTGCTATAGTGCGCCACTTGGGAAGCGAGGTGGCGCTCCCGCCAAGGGTTCGGATCCCACATACAGACCGGCCGCTCACTGGCTGAGCGAGGTGCGGGGGCAACGCCGAGGGTTGCGATCCGTTTCCGGACACGAAAAAAAAAAAAAAAAAAAAAAAAAAAAAAAAAAA
>NW_007726662.1:331011-354115 GCF_000696425.1 Galeopterus variegatus
GGGGGGTTGGGATCCGTTGCCGGACACGAAAAAAAAAAAAAAAAAAAAAAAAAAAAAAAAAAGACAAAAAGGAAAAAACCCCTCAGTAAATCTACATCTTTGAGATGGAATAGCCTACCATCTCCTTCAGCTGAACACAACTGCTTTTCCAACACCAACCATTTGACTTTTGAGGGTTTTTTCCTTCTCAAGGAGGCGGGCAGCCTGATCTGAGTTCGGTAACATTCCCCCCCCCAAATATATATATATATATATATATATACTGTATATTAACCCATATTTTAGAAAAACAATCTAATAAATATATATATATATATATATATATATATATACTGTATATTAACCCATATTTTAGAAAAACAATCTAATGGTTGCTCTTACAATCTTAAATGAAATTTAAAAAAATCAAAAAATAAATTATTACCAAGATATAAAATTAATAAATAAATTATTAAAATGCTAGAAGCAATATTAAGAGGAATAAAAAATTAGAATGCTTAATGTATACTTTCATCATTAGGAAACAGCTTCCCTTTGGGCAAATATTGGTGAAGTCATAATTCTTTCCTGATTTACTTTAAAAGACATTTTAGAAACATGATAATTTTAAAACAAAAAATAAAAGAAGCTTGGACTGAAGGAAATTAGATGGAGAGTCAAGAAACAGAGAAATCTTACTCCTGGTTCTCCAAATTACTCTGTGTGGCTCCAGGCAAGTCATTTACAACTCTCAATTCTTCTACTCATTTCCTAGTGATGGAATGGAAATGAAGAATGTCTCTAAGGAGTTCCTTAGTGCCAAGAAGCAACCATTTTACATATAAAAAATGTTACTGGAGTCTATTCAGATCAAAAAATGTCTTTGAAGAAGGACACCCAGGGCCCATCTCCAAGACCTACATATGAAAGACAATGGCAAAAAGAACATACCTTCAGGTTTTGAGGTCGTGTGAATTTGTTGAGAAGTGCAGTCTGAATGAGCTCCCAACGACTGCCTGCCGTTCGTTCACCATTCTTTAAGGAAAAAGAAAAAGATATAAGAAAACTATTCAAGTTCTTTTGCATCATAGAATCAGAACTCAAATAAGTAACTACTAAACTGTCTTTCAGAGACTAAAAGAACCCCAGTTTTGTTCTTACCTCATCTTCCACAGGATACAAGTTTTGTTCTGAACAAGGCATTTTAACATGCTTGTTATCCCACAAATCTTTATAATGTGTTGGAAAAGGTTTAGGTACTTCTCCTGCTCGCAAAAGATCTACCTGAAATAAAGGGTAAATAAGAAAATTTTAGTACATAAAAACTAAGTGTATCTTCTATAAAATGTAGCCAAAGACGCTGCCATAAAATAGAGATCATCTCCCAAGCCAGAAATCTCAGAAGTCCTCTTCAGCTGTTACCATTCCTCACCTCCATTCAATCAGCTTCCAAGTCACCATGGCCTGTGCATTCTAACTCCATCCCATCTAGGCCCCAGACCCTCATCATTCCTTGCCCGAATTTCTGCCAAAAGCCTCCTATACTTCTCCCTAATTCCAACTGCTCCCAGACACATTCATGCCCCATAAAATCCTTATCCCCACTTTGGAATAACATTATCTTTCTAAAGTATTCCCCAGCTTCGAACCTTGTAATGCATCTACTGATTCCAAATGACATTCTTTCTTTCATATACTCTCTTAACCCAAACACTATTCACTCCGGACAAGCCAGCAGACTTGTAACTCCTCAAACATAGCAAAATCACTTTCATACCTATATGCCTGTGTACATATGACTGTCTCTTCTCTAATATGAGTACTATCAGTTACCACCTTCCTATTTTATCTGGTTAAACCTCTATTCTCACCTTTACAGTCAGCTCAATTTTCATTACCTCTATGAAGTTTTTAGAAGCATTAAATAGGCTGTTGATTTCCTCTTGTTTTATCAGATTACCATACTAGAGTACACTTTTTTTTTCTTCCTTCACTAGACCATAAATATCTTGAGAATAAGATCCATATTAAAATTGTATTCTAAATACTTAAGACAGAAGATGGCAAGTGTGTATTTACATGTATATGTGCATGGATATATATGCAAATATGCACATATGCATATATGTATATACACACATATGCTACTATAATAAGCATTAAATAAATGTTTAAAAAAGGAGATGTTTTGGGGTGTTGTTTTTTTTTTGGTTGCTGGGCCATAGAAGGAGATGTTTTAAAACCATAAAAGTTTTATGTTTTGCCTATTCTGGACATTTCATATAAAAGGAATCATACAATATGCAGCCTTTTGTATCTGGCCTCTTTCACTCAGCATAATACATTCAAGATTCATCCATGTGGCAACATATATCAGCACTTCACGGCAGAGAATCAAATAATCACATAAATAAACATAAAATTTCAATTGTAATATGAAACTATTCTAGACAGATTTAATTTATCTGATGAGTTTAGGGAAGGCTTCTTTGAGGAAGTGTCAACTGAGCTGAGTTCTAAAGGATAAAAAGAAGTTAACTAGGAAAAGGGGAGAAAGAAAATTGTTCCTCAAAAAGGGAATAACTTATGGAAAGAAAGACTGTCAAATAGGCAGCTTTATAAAAACATCTGCAACTTAAGAGAAATAAGTTTGTAAGCCATCTATATAGGTGACCACTCAAACCACAAGGGTGGATGAGACCACTGAGAGAGAGAGGACCTATAAAAAAGCTTTCAGGAACTCCAGCAACACTTACTGGTCACATATAGAAGAAGTACCTAAAAGGAACATGAGAACTGGCTAAAGAGGTAGGAAGAAACTAGCATTAGATGGTGTCATGGAATAAGAATATTCCAAGAAGGAAAGAAAGGTCTAGAGTCAAATGTGACTGAGTCATTAATTAGGCTATAAGTATTTTCACCCTCATAAGAAGGTTCCAATGGTAATTTTGTAAAGATGTCCCACGTCATTGGAGAAAATGGAATAGGTACAGGTCGAGCTTCAAAGGAAGGGAAATACACATGTAAGAATATCCTATGTGTGAGTGACTGGGCGCAAGCGCACGAGTTATATGTTTATAGATAAGCACTGAGTGTCATGTCCATGCAATTTCAGATTGCCTCACATTTCTGAAGCTAAATATTGGCTCCATTTTATTACTTCAAATTCTGTAACTATTAATATCTGGCATCTTAGAAATATAATTAAAAACTCTTAAATTAATGGTTAATTACATATATCATATTACCATATTCAGGAAAAAGAATCTAGAAGAAAATACAACAAACTGTTAACTCTGGGAATAGGACTAAGACAGACCTGTGTTCTCTGAGTTACATATGTTCATGTAATACACCAACCATTTTTTTACAATGACCCTGAATTACTATTTGTAATAAAAAATATTTTTTGAAGATTTAAAAAATTCATTGGTGATCTAAGAAATAAACAGTAATAGGGCCGGCCCAGTGGCGCACTGCTACAGTGCGCCGCTTGGGAAG
The DNA here is from genome assembly GCF_000696425.1 of Galeopterus variegatus. Classification (NCBI taxonomy): domain Eukaryota; kingdom Metazoa; phylum Chordata; class Mammalia; order Dermoptera; family Cynocephalidae; genus Galeopterus; species Galeopterus variegatus. Next base: position 334,492 of record NW_007726662.1, read on the forward strand.
CGCGGCGGCGCTCCCACCGAGGGTTCGGATCCCATGGGCAGACCGGCGGCTCACTGGCTGAGCGAGGAGTGGGGGCAACACCGAGGGTTGCGATCCGTTGCCGGTCACGAAAAAAGACAAGCCCTCTGTGACATGGACCCAAATCCACTGTTCAAGTCCATCATTAAGCCCTCTGTGACATGGACCCAAATCCACTGTTCAAGTCCATCATTAAGCCCTCTGTGACATGGACCCAAATCCACTGTTCAAGTCCATCATTAAGCCCTCTGTGACATGGACCCAAATCCACTGTTCAAGTCCATCATTAAGCCCTCTGTGACATGGACCCAAATCCACTGTTCAAGTCCATCATTAAGCCCTCTGTGACATGGACCCAAATCCACTGTTCAAGTCCATCATTAAGCCCTCTGTGACATGGACCCAAATCCACTGTTCAAGTCCATCATTAAGCCCTCTGTGACATGGACCCAAATCCACTGTTCAAGTCCATCATTAAGCCCTCTGTGACATGGACCCAAATCCACTGTTCAAGTCCATCATTAAGCCCTCTGTGACATGGACCCAAATCCACTGTTCAAGTCCATCATTGATTAATCTTGCTATAGCACTACCATTGACTTTACAAATATGACTCAAGTCCCATTCCTGGCACCTGAAGCCCTCTGTGACATGGACCCAAATCCACTGTTCAAGTCCACCATTCCCTACCCAAATAGTTTTCAACTGCACAGCCTTTTCTTTTTTTTTTTTTTCCTTTTTGTCTTTTTTCGTGACCGGCAACGGATCGCAACCCTCAGTGTTGCGCCCGGACCGGGACCGGCAACGGGATCGCAACCCTTGGTGTTGCTCCCGCACCTTGCTCAGCCAGTGAGCGGCCGGTCTGTACGTGGGATCCGAACCCTCGGTGGGAGCGCCGCCGCGCTTCCCAAGCGGCGCACTGTAGCAGTGCGCCACCAGGCCGGCCCTGCACAGCCTTTTCTTAGAAAGCTTATACATCTGCCTGGAATTCTCTTGCTAACTCCTCCTCAGAAATTTCTGCTCATCTTTCAGACCTCAGCTCAAACCCCACATTCCTGTTCAGCATTACCCCCACCTTTAAACATGCTAAAGAATCCTGAATTTCAAAATATTTAATCACATCTAGACTAAATAGTATAATAAAAGGGATCATGTCTTAATTTTTCTAAGTAGTCTCTGTGAAATCTATACAAACTTACTAATAAAGGCAACGAATATTTAAAACTACCCAATAAGTGATGGAAATCTTCTAAAACTGGATTACGGTGATGGTTACATAGCTCAGTAAATTGACTAAATATCACAGAATTGGGCACTTAAAATGCATGAATTTTATGTAATTCAATAAAGTTTTCTTTTTTTAAAGAACCCATAGAAAGTATAAAAGAGGTTATGGGAGTTAGAGGAAGCCTGGAATGAGGTGTTATTATTTAACAGGTACACAGTTTCTGCCTGAAAAGATGAAAAGGTTCTGAAAATTAATAGCGGTGATGTTTACACAACACCATGAATATACTTAACACTAAATTGCACATTTAAAAATGGTTAAAATGGTAAATTTTGTTATATATATTTTATCACAATTAAAAAAATGAGGTTGGTTTCAGACATGTTGAATTTGGGACAACTGTGAGGCAGTGATGAAAATGTTCTAGAAGAATCTAAAGCTCAGAAAAGAGGGCAAAACTGGAGAATGATTTAAGGGTAATAAAACCATGCACAACTTTGAATTTTAGGGACTAACCCAGTACTTAATAGGTAGTGGGTGCTCAATAAATACTGTCGACTGAATTTTTTTTTAAAATGAGGCTTCTTAAAACTATGGAAAAATTCAATTTTATCATCAGCTGATGATTCATCTTGCTGATTCAAGCACTGTATTAAGCAAGCTATCTTCATATTTCTCCGGTCTGTAGACTTCTCAGTATCTTATATATGCAGAAAAGAACTTTCTATGTCTTGATCTGTTTTTCACATTAACAAATACCACAATAAATCAGGACTTCCAATCTTCTCTCTGAATAGGTGAGAGGTGATACCCACCCGAATAGTTACTGTGTGATTGGCAGATGGTCGCAAGAGAGGTAGCCGGATCCCACACCAAGGCATTCTTCTCATCTCCTCAATAGGAGTTCCAAGCCACTTCTTATCTGGAGAAAGGTGAGGTGGAACGTATTTAGGGATCTTCCTTTCTATTCTTTGATGTCTGATTTCACATTGTTCTTTTCTAAGGTCAAGACAAAGGTATTCAGTCACAAATTATGTATTGCTTTAATTCCCTTGGCTACACATGGGCAAAATTTACCCAGAATATTATTTTTTAAAGTGTACTAAGCTTATTCTCTCATGTCGGTTTATGTTTACAATCAAAAGAAAAACTTATAAAGCTTATATTAAAACTCAATAACTTATTTCCAATAGTCTGTGGAAGGAATTTCCAAACATATATAAATCACCTTCTGAAAACAGAGGCCACATAAGAACATTCGGACACCACCAAATGAGTCATGGTCCCGAAAATCAGCTACTTCTCAGGTCTCTACACAGTGATTTTCAATGGAATGAACTTACTATCACATGCTAGAAAACTGAGATCACAGAAATTACTGAGTGGGCTTTAAGACTCCGTACTGGATAATGGTAAAAACATAAGCTTTATAATCAGACACACATGGATTTAAATCTCGGTATTACAAGTTACATGAACTCATCAAATTCACTAAGCCAAATCCCAGTTTTCTCATTTATAAAGCAAGTACAATACCACTCGCCTGTCCATCAGAGCACTAGATAAACTGTAATATACAATGGCCTAGAAAAATTTCAAAAGTAGCTACAATCAATCTAATATTTTCATGTTCTAGTAATTCCCATAAATTCCAGAAGGAAGTTCATGAAACTAAAAATTTGATTTCCAGTATTTATTTTACTTCTTGTTTTCTGTTTCTGGTCTTTTTAGAATTTAAATTTCGAAATCTAGATCTAAATTTAACATAAATAGTAAACAAGAAAGAACAATTTCTTTGCTTTACTATAAATCATAAATAACTTTGTTAAACCCTCTTATAAAATTAGAAAATGTACTATGCTATTGGAAAGATACTTCTGATGGAAAAAATTACCTTTTGTCCTCTGCTTTAGGTATTCTCATGAAATGATCTGTGATTTTAGAATCCTTTTTTCCATGTTGCTTGGAATTTCGGCATTCTACATTCAGGCTACAAGTATTTCCAGGCAGTTTGGCATTTAAATCATTCATTCCAGTACGACTTTCTCCTCCTTCAAACTGGAAATGTAACCTAATTTCACCTCCCTTAGTAGAGTACCGTTTCCTAAATTCAGTGTCAGCTTCTCTTGCTTGTAACCTTGAAGGTTTATTTGCTGTTTGGGAGGAACTGCCATCTTCTTGTTCATCAAAACCTGGACTTGTCTCTTCATCTGCTTCTGAGTCTTGACAACTATTTTTGGAATTGTCTACATCCATTGGTGACTCAGGTTCACTTTCCTTCTCAAATGGAGGAGAAGTTCCTAGGCTACTTTCTTGTCTACTCAATTTGTTGTCATTTTTTGGTCCAGTACCAATATCCTCAGAGCCAATGTCTGACAATGGACTCTCTTGTACCACACCTATCTCTTCCTGCTGACAACCTGCACAGTCTTCCACAGGGTGACAAGACTTGCTGCATTTCTGGTGACTTCTAGCTTCTCTGGCCTGTTCACCTTCCATAGGCTGCTTTGCATTTGCAAGCTTTACGGGTGTCAGAAATTGTTGATTATCTCTATTTTCTTCACTATCTGTGTCAGTGTGATCATTATTTTGGGGTGACTGATCAATGTTGGCATTACTGAACTGCTCTGGTACCAGAGTTACTGTCGGAGGCTCACCTTCCAAAAGCTGCTCCATATGTTTCCCTTCATTTTGCCACTTACACATAGTTGCAGTCTGACGCTGGCTCAAATACTGTGTACTTTTTTCAATGGGTGATTTATCAAGACTTAGCTGAGAAACATTTTCTAATTTTTCCACATTCTGTTGGTAAAAGTTATCTTTTTGTACAGAACTCATCGTGGATTCTATTCTTGTATTGTTGTTTTCTTTACTATGCAAACTACAAGAGAACAAAAAAAAAAAACAACTTGATACAAAAAATTCACTTATCTAACCACATCCCTACAATGTCACAATAATTAAACACCCGAGTTTACCTGAGCACACAGCATGCTCCTTCATGACTCCATGTCCTTGCACACTTGCCTATAACCCAGCTGTGTGCCTGGTAAACACCTGCCTTTTCTTCACATCTTTAACTTTACTCACCTCCGTTTGCAGTCTTCCCTCACAGCCCAAAGGTGAAGCTAGTTATTTGTTTTTTCTATATGCTAACCACCACTGCACCCTGTTCAGACCTTTACTGTTGCATTTATCACACAAGGCAGTAATTACGTGTTTTTGTGTGTCACCACAGCTAAACTATAATTATCTTAAAGACAGGGACTATTCCTCCTTCATCGCTGTATCTCAAGAATACAGGAGGGTCCCCAGCATTTTATAGATGCTGAAAAACTATCTATAAATTGAAAGAATGAATGAATGCAGATGAAGAAAAATAAAAAAACAAGAAGAGAGAAAATAGCATGAAGCAAGATAAAACATCCATGTATTATGTTATTCATTTCTCTACATAGGCATGTTTCTATACCTATCTGATTCAGCTGTCTTGATTCCTTCAGTGTCCATCCAACTGGTAATAGTCTTTTGTTTGAAAACTGTTAAAAAAATAAAAATAAAAATGAATGTATACACATACATTCCTTCAAATAGAAAACAGAAATAGCATATTATACGTGCAAGGCATTATGCTAGGTTCTATGGCTTAAATAAAGATTAATTACTTCTTCCACCCTCAAGTAATATTAGATAAGACAAGAACATAAATATTAATACATATGCATAGGGTAGAAAGTGACTGGCACCTAACAGTGTTGGTACAGACGAATTACGATAAGAGCACAGGATCTGAGAACAAAACATCTGGATTAAAATCTTGGCTCTCCCACTGGCTTCCTATGTGAGTTTGTGAGATGTCACTTTTCTGTGTCTCAGATTTCTTATCTGTCAAACAGGCAAATTAACAGTATCTCTCATGGGGATAATGTGAGATTTAAATTAAATAACAATCCATGTGAAGCGCTTAAGGTGCTATCCGGTATATGCCCACAAAATGTTAGTTCTTAATTATCTTTATTATTAAAAAAATCCTGGGCCGGCCCGGTGGCGCATTGGACAGTGCGCCGCTTGGGAAGCGCGGCAGTGCTCCCGCCCGAGGGTTCGGATCCCACATACAGACCGGTTCCCGCTCACTGGCTGAGCAAGGCGCGGGAGCAACGCCGAGGGCTGCAATCCCGTTGCCGGTCCCCGGTCTGGTACGGGGGCAACACTGAGGGTTGCGATCCGTTGCCGGACACGAAAAAGACAAAAAGACAAAAAGACAAAAAAAAAAAAATCCTAACAAGGAGTTAAGGTATTTCTGAGGAAAAGACTACTTCAGGGAACAGCAGTAAGTGGGGACAATCGGTGAGATTTCCTCGAAGAGGCAGTGCTTGAATTGTGTCTTGAAGAATAAACATACAGTCACATAAAGGGGAAAGCAAAAGCACCAATGGCAGAGAAACAGAACTCAGAAAGCAACAGAAAATATGTTTGAAAAGTCAGCTAGGACCATTTCATAGAGGACTGTGACTGATCCACAAAGAGGTACAGAAGTGTTGAAAGCCACACTCAGCCAGGATTCCAGAATTCAAATCTAGGAGGCTCAAAACCATGCATGAGATAACCTAGAGAACAAATCTGAAGGGCAAGAAGAAAGAGCCTATTGGCAGAAACCAGTGAGGAAGTTACTGGTTAAACCACCTGGGTCATTAGGAGGCTAGCAACAAATGGACCCCACGGCCACACCTGCGCTACTGAATCAGAATCTGTATGTGAATATGATGGAGACATGAGGGGAGCTGGAACCTGTATTTTTTTCAAAAAGTAATTTTGATGATTAACTAGATTGAAGAACTATTGGCCAAAGACCAAAATTAGTCCTTGTGAGAGTATTAAAACTGAGGCATCATTACAGACTTCACAATGACCAAGGAAGTTAAAGGTGACACTAAGCTGTAAGCTTGAGGGACTTGAAAGATGATGACAGCATTAAGTAGAAATGTGGAATATAGGAGCATTGAGTTCAGAGGGAAATATGATTAGGTCAATTCTGCACATACTAAATTTCAGACGCCAAAGAGATAATTAGACAGAAATGGCCAACACACAGTACCAAAAGAAGAATTGATAGCTCAGGAGAGCGGCATGCAGTATAAACAAACACAACCACATTTTATATAACCATTAGAAATAAGTGTGCCGCCAAAATCTAATACACTAGATATGGATTACATGTATACATTTCACTATAAGAAAACATAAGCTTCTTGGTCTTTTGCCTAAGATCAAGTGAAAACATAAAATCTTAAACATTCTTAACAATTCTCCAAACTGCAATGTTTACATCATAGACTCATTCTTATTTACCTATGTCTCCTCAAACACCATAATACAAGCAAAACAGATGCAGGCTCAAAAATATGAAAATCGTTGATTTATTTATTACTGAAATAATGGCAAGATTGAAATACATTTCAGATTTGGGAAGATTTTATAGCAGAAAAGTATTCGAGGGCTACATAATTTATACCTTCCATAAAATACTAATAGTCCAGCTAGTAAAAATCTTTGACTAGTATTTTTAAATAGTTTCTATCGCAAAAAATAATCATATATATTTGATATTTCTTGTTGTTAAACATCACTACTTTAATGATTTTATTTAGTATTTCTGCAGTAAATCAGGCTTCAGAGAAAAAACAGCTTTAGTCAGAAGGGAGTTAAGAGGATGAATTGTTTGATTATGAGACTTTTTCTACAGTTCCTTTTTTTCTATTTGATTTCATTATATCAAATACAAGTTAAGAAAATCCTCAAACTACAAACCAGCAATGTGCCAAAACATTCATTTTTTGAGTTAGTTTAAAATTTAAAACACCTTTTTCCATAAATATAAGGATTTTTTATTTATTTTTATTTTTATTTTGTCAATATACAGTGTAGTTAGTTATTGTGTCCCATCACCAAAACCTCCCTCCCTCCTCCCTCTCCCCCCTCCCACCCAGATGTGTCCCCTCCATTTTCTCGTTGTAAGAGCTTCAAAAAAAAAAAAAACATAAATGTAAGGATTAAATGTAAGAATGCTATTGCTAGATTCCTAGAATACACATGAAGCACAGTACTACACTGATAAGCATTCAGAACCAAGAGACTGCACACATCATTTCATGAAAAACTAGGAGTATTTCAATGAAGCTGAAGGAGAAGAGGGATCTCTCCTGCACCTCTCACACTGAGAATGTATTCTCTCTCTAGCTTCAGGGTTTTTATTGTGATTCCTGAAGCCTGAGAAAGGGATGAAGAGAAAAAGCAAGAGGTGTGAAACCATTATTTTCTGATAATGTAACATTCCTCAGTCTTTCTCAGGGCCCCAGAGAAAGGACTGCCTACTTCTCTTTCAAAGACCACTACTTCTCGCTTCCAAAAGTTTCTTTTCCAACACATCACAGAACTGTTTAAGAACTTTGTATCTCTTAATTCTGAAGAAAGCATAAAATAATGGTTCCCAGGTTTCCTGGGAATTTCTTTTAACTAGAAATAATCACAGCAAACAAAAGGAGAGGCAATATGAAGTGATAAAAAAAAAAACCCACAAGATCTAAAGTCAAATAATCCTGGACGAGACCTTTGTCCAGTCACTTACTAGTAGCACCCTGGCCAAGTTACTGCACTTCTGTGAGCCTCTATGAGTATTTCCTCACCTAGAAAATGGGGTTAAATAACACCTACTTCCAAGGATTATGTGGATCAATGAGAATATAAAAATGACAGAAAATATTAAGCAAGAGAAAATATTAAATGTCCAGCCTCAGAAAGCAGATACTCAACAAATATATTCTCTCCCAACACTTTCGCCCAAACGTTTTTCACTGAGATCAATAGTCCTCCAGTTTTATTCTGACTTCACACCATTTACACTTATTTCGTCAGTAACATCACTCAACAACCATGTATTTCAATGAGCAGGTCATTGAATGAGCAGCAAAAGGCACAAAATGCAGTAAAATTCACCTGTATTTCAAAGGAACACCCACTTCCACAAAAAGTCTCCTGTAACAACAAAATTGGATAAATCATTCCCCATCAGAATGTGAATAGTATGCTGAGTTCTGCCTATATGCAGATTTGCAGATATCAATCAAGAAATGTGCCCAGTAAGATAAATACAAAATTTAAAGATATTGAATAAATATCCATTTCTCTACCCCACCTACTTCTTCTAGAATAACTATATGTGAAAATTTTAAGAGCCAGCCCGTGGTTACTTGGGAGTGTGTGGTGCTGATAACACCAAGGCCATGGGTTCGATCCCTATATAGATAGGGATGGCCAGTTGCTCACATGGGAGAGCGTGGTACTGACAATACCAAGTCAAGGGTTGAGATCCCCTTACTGGTCATCTTTAAAAAAAAAAAAAAAAAAATTAAATACCAAGTTCCTAAAAGAATCCCAAAATTTAAACTTTTTTTTTCCATACAAATTTAGACTTTGAACATTCTGTTAATTGGTGTCCTATGCAAGGTATACTGAAAACATTTACACACACGAAGTACAGCCCCCAGTATTAATTTAGTTCTTCTGCAGAAAACTCATGATCCAACCACTGAGGACTGACTGCCCCCACCCCTTCCTGCAACTAATTCCTCCTCCTGCAAATAAAGTTAAAGGGACCACAAATAGCCCAGTCACAGAAGTCAGAAATAGCACCTGAAATTCACCTTCAGTTCTCCCTCTCCTATATCAAGCTCTCTGAAACACACATCCTAAATTTTAAATACATCCCTTCCTTATATCCTTTCAATACATCACTTATTGAACTTTTGTTTCATGCAGCTGGTCTCCCTGTCTACAGTCTTGACTTTGTCTAATCCAGTGTTCGAAAAACTACAAATGACCAGCGTTTTTTCAATGAAATAATAAAGACAATGTAAGAAAACATCATACATAGTATGGGTAAGTATTATTTCATAAAACATTTGTTTCAGCTATAAATATGGCATATTTGCCAGGTCATATATATATATTTCTTACTCTGTGTAACAGATAAAATTTTTTCTGTGAGTTGTGTTCAGAAAAGTCCAAAAGCCACTGCTCAAGCCATCTTTTCTAAAATATTAACCAAATGGTATTCTCCTGCTTAAAAAAGCTTTTTAGTGGTCCCCCCATTAGCCACAAAATGAAGTTCAAACTCCTTAAAATGGCACTCAAGTTTGTCTATAATAAGCTCTTGCCCAACTCCCCTGCCCCATCTGATACTCATCATTCCTGTGCTCCAGATCTACTTACCTTTTACGTGTGCTGTTACCTCTGCTCATATAACTCTTCCTCCTCTTGATTTATATAGCAAATCCTGCTCATCCTTTAAGACTTAGTTTAAGTCTGCTCCCCTGCCCCATCTGATACTCATCATTCCTATGCTCCAGATCTACTACCTTTTACGTGTGCTGTTACCTCTGCTCATATTTCCTCCTCTTGATTTATATAGCAAATCCTGCTCATCCTTTAAGACTTAGTTTAAGTCTGCTCCCATCTGCCTCTAAGTCCTAAGACACCTAAGTGTACATAGTTCATCAGAGGACTGCCTGACCTCTGTTCAGCCTCATACACTGCTGACCAATGCATCCTTTTTAAGATGTTCTTCTCTGATGACAAAACACAGGCCAGGCTTTCCTCCCACCTCTCTAGCCGCTTCTTTTCAGTCTACCATTCGATGTTTTCTATCCTAGGTCACCTTAACTTTCTTTATATGCATATATGACCTAATCTACACCTATACCATCTATTATCATGTTTATGCCACAAATTCCCCAATCTATTTCTCCAGCACAGACATTTCTTCTGAAGTACAAACCTAAGTATCCCGTTTTCTCCAGAATCCATCCATTTCTTCCCTTCCCATCTGCCCACACCAAAGTCTATGCCACAATTATCTCCCCCTTAGATGAACTCCTTAACTATCCTTGGGCCTCCACTTGCACTCCCTTTCAATTCATTCTGCGTTTTCCACACACCAACCAGACTTTCAAAAAACAAGTCACTCCCCTACTGAAAACCTTTAATGGCTTCTCATTGCCTTTAGGGATAAAAGTTAAAATCCTTAGCACTGTCCACATATCCCAGTGTGATCTGACTTTTTTCTACCTCTGCAACCCATCTCTCATAACTTTCTCCTGCTCCCTCCATGCAGCAGTTGCACTCCTGCAACAATTCCTTAGTTCCTCTTCAACTAGCTAACTCCTACTTATTCTTAGCCCTCAGAATAAGGATCTCATGTTCTGGAGTACTATCTTTGATCCTATAGACTAGGTTAAGTCATACCTGACTCCTACCAGCACAATCTGTCTCTCAGCTATCAGAATGCCCACTACTCTTTATTTTACATTGATTTCTGCTATTGTTTATATCTCCTGATAGATTTTAGGGTATGAAGGCAGGGACCAAGTTCCTCTTGTTCGACACTGTATGCCAGGGATAAGTAAAATGCCAACTGAGACTAACAACTCTGCATCCCAAAACCCAGAATCTGAATGGGTGAAGTTGCAACAGCTTTTTTTCCATCTAGAGCCCCCCGCCTGCTTCACATACACAACTAGACCTCCTTGACAGCTAAGGCAATTTCCTAATCATACCTGAGGAATGCAAACAGGTGGAGTCTCCTGCCATTTTCTGCAGTGTGAGCGACTGCTCATCAGGGTTTCTCACACCAATCGCACCGAAAAAAACGCGGCGCCGTACCACTACTAGTAGCCTTGGTGGCTCAGCAAGAGGATATCAGAGTGGTGCACACAAGACCAGAAAAGAGTGACTGGAGCCTTTGGGTCCTCATACTGAGACTAGGAAGTAGTTCGGGCCGCGGTAAAGAACAAAGATTTTTATTTCCCCACGTACCAAGAGAGGTGGCGCTGCCTCTGTGCGGTCCCGCCCGCCCCGGGAAGCAGTCTGGCGAGGACCGCGGGACCCTGAACTGCACGGGAGCGTTCTTGGGGTCGAGGACGCGTGTCTGCCTGCCAGGGAAGCTCCGGGAGTCCGATGCAGCCGGCGGAGAAGTTGCAACGGCGCCCCAGCGGGGTCGCTTGGTGCAGGGCTCACAGCCGGGGCCCGCACTCATGCTGGGAACCGCAGCGCACAGTCCCCGGGCCGGCCCGGGCAGAGAGCCTCATTCACTAACCCTGAGAGGGGCGGACTGCGCCTCCTCGGCGCCTCCCCGCACCATCCCTTCTCTGCTGCTGTCTGCTTCTGCAATTGCTGATCCGCCGGCCTCCGGAGTCAGGAACTATGCGGTCGCCTGCCTTCCCTCTTCCACAGGGACCCCACCTGCCTCAGAATGCGCCGCTTTGACTCTGGCCTCGTTCACTTTCCCACCACCGGAAAGCTGCCGTCAGGCGCTTCCGTCTTCCGGGAGTACACTGCCGCAAAGCGGAAGTGTGCGCTTAGAGGGAACCGGCGCCGGAAGGTCAGCGTGTGAAGGAGGCATTGGTAACGCGGGTCTACCCGCTGTTACTGAGGAGCAACAGCCGGGCCGACGTCTCCGTCCTGAGGCAGCTTAGGGAAGCAGACGAGCAGTTTGCTGCGACACCATGGAGGGCGGCGGGGGAAGCAGCAACAAAACCACAGGGGGGTTGGCTGGCTTTTTCGGAGCCGGCGGAGCAGGTTACTCGCACGCGGATCTGGCCGGCGTCCCGCGTAAGTATTGGGCCTAGATTGCGAACGGTGGTGACTGGCCTGCGAATACTCCAAACAAGCTGCTTCCGCCGTTTTTTTTACTTGCTGGCGTTTGCAAGCTTCCGTACCGGTGTGGGGTTAGTATATCTGCACGGCCGCGCTTTCAAGATCAAACGAGGCTTTAGGGCCGTGGAACTCCGGGAAACCCTCTGAATGATCTGGATTCAGGAGATGATGCATGTTTTCTTACGTTTCTGTCCAAGTCTCGTACCTTTTTTTTCATCACACACATTCCTGTGTGCTTGGCTCTGTATTAAGGGGAGAGCGCAGCTCTGGAAGTAAATGTATTCCCAGTAGCAATCCCGTAGTTAACTTTTTAGCACGAAGCCACGTATTCTAAATCCCAAAGTAGCCGTCAGGACAAAACACTCAATAATAGTGCAGAAAATAGGTCCGAAATAAATATGAATCGGGACAAGTCAAACCATCTGGAAGATGCTGGGAAGTGAGCTGAGCCTCAAAGGTGATTTATGGACAAGAAGAGAGAAGCCAAGTGAGAATTATAGGAAGGGAAATATACAAGATCGAAGATGCAGAGGCATTAATACCTTGCCTGCACTGCTCCTCAATCCTCTGAATTCCTGATGTTTGGGACTTTCTAACTGTGGGTATTCAACTGGATAAAATAGAACTTGGACCTAAAGATAAGTTGGTGATAGATAATAAGGCCTTTACAAAAGTATTTTATTTTGAGAATCCTTGTAGTTTTTTAGGTCCTTAACACTCAAAGACATTAATAGCTATTTTATGTCCCTAGTGTTCACTTTTGTCAAAACTGAGTTTATTCTACTGGCCAGACATCAGAAAATAGTAATAGCTGAGTCTGTCAGCCCCACACACTAACCAACTAACCAACTGAGCTAACCGGCCATCCTTTAGCTGGTACAGGAATCAAACCCTGGACCTTGGCGTTATCAGCACCACACTCTAACCATAAACTGAGTTTAGAACACAGTTTACATATGTCTTAGAATTTCTGAGTTTCAGAGCACAAAGGGCAGTACCTTAATGGGACAAAGTATTGTTACATTAATTTAATTAGTATTTGAAGGTAAATTGAAAGACCAGAGGATGGACACAATTCATTGAGCCCCTACAAGGTGTCATCTACTTTTCTGGATGCAGGACTGAAGTAGTTTAAAAAGAAAGAAAAGATGATTTTTGTTTTCATGGAGCTTACATACTATTGAGGTGAGCCAAGTAGCATACATTAAAGCATTGCAGTTAGTGATAAGTGCTGTAAAGAAAATAAAACAGGATTATGAGATGGTGATGGGAGCAGGAAGATGTTTTTGAAGAATGGGTCAGGGAAAGCATCTCAGGGGAGTTGACATTCGAGCTGTCACCTGAATGCAATACAAATGCCTGGAAGCAAGCGTCCAGGCAAATGGCTAGTGCAAATGCCCAGAAACCAAACAAACTGGGTATGTTTGAGGCACAGCAGTTAGGCTAGTGTGCCTACATAGTTGCAAGAGAGTAGGAGTGATAGAAGATAAGAAGATCAGAGAGGCAGGGAATGGCAGGTAATGCACAGTTTTTTAAGCCACAGTAAGGAGTTTGGATTTGATTGCAAATGCAGAAGGAAGCCAGTAAAGCTGATTTCCTTTAAGAAAATTACTCTAGTTGCTGTGTAGAAAGCGAATTGAAAGGGCGAGAGCAAGCAAGGTGTTAGGTAGGAGGTTGCTGTGAGATTTGATGGTTAGACTAGGATGGTAGCAATAGAGATGATGATAAGTAACACAATCTGAAATAGATATTGAAAATAGAAATAACAGGACTTTCAATTGATGAAAAAATCAGTCATGGGTAATGCATAGATTGGTGAACAATAAACAGATACAGAAGGATCCAAAGATTCAGTTTAAAATTTGGGTAAGTTGATTTTTCTTTTTAAAAAAAAAATTTATTTTATTTATTGAATTAAAATCAAGTATACATATTTGGGGGGTTGAACATTGAGATATGTTGATCAAATCAATGTTACTAGCATATATATTGTTACAAATCATAATTACTCTTTATGCCCCTTGTCCAATCTCTCCCCTCCCCACCCCCATTACCCTAGATTTCTTCTCTGCTTCTGAAACAATAATGGTTACTCTGTTAATTTGTTGCCTAGATGATCTGTCCAATGCTGAGAGATGTGATCGGGTCCCCCAATATTATCATAGAGCAGATGCTTCTGTCACTCTGAAATAGGCTTTGTGGAAAGAGACCTCCTCTTCTTTTCTTTGTCTCTGCTGGTGACTCTCCTTGTATGAATGTACTCCAGTGGTTGGCGGACCATCTGCGTGGTCGTTGTGGTGTCTAGTCGCTTTCGAGGCAACCATGGCTATTCTGGAGGCTGTGGTGTGCCACCAACATGGAGGTGCTGTTTTTGGTATGCTCCTTGGCACTGGCGGTATGCCCAGTTGTGGGGTGTGTCTGGTCCCTTCTCCATGCCTCTGGTCCCTGGGCAGGCCCCAAGGCACTGGTGCCATGTGCCTGGTTGTGGCAGGTGTGTCCGGTCCCCTTCTCCATGCCCGGGGTCCCTGGGCGGGTCCTGAGGCACTGGCATGGTGTGCCCGGTTGTAGGAGGGTGGTCCGGTCCCCTTCTCCATGCCCTGGGTCCCTGGGCGGGCCTCAAGGCACTGGCACAGTGTGCCTGGTTGTGGGAGAGAGGTCTGGTCCCCTTCTCCATGCCTCAGGTCCCCAGGCAGGCCCCGAGGTGCGGGCGTGGTGTGCCTGGTTGTGGGAGGGGGTCCAGTCCCCTTTTCCATGCCTCAGTCCCCGTGCTGGCACCGAGGTGCTGGCACAGTTTGCCTGGAAGTGGGAGTGGTGTCTGGTCTCTGTATCCAAGCCTCCTGTTCCCAGGCAGGCCCCAAGGTGCTGGTGGTGTGCCTGGGCTGGAACTAATTTTTTGTCCTTTGCTTCTAACATGGGGGAACTTTCTGTGGGAACCAGTACTTGAGTGTGTGGTTGTTTAAATTGCTGCTTTGCTGCTGTTTCCCTAGGGAAGGCTTTTTGTGCAGCTCAGGGTTTAATGGTTGATCTTATAGGTACTTCTGGCTCTCCAGAGTCTTGGTTGTTCCGTGTTCTGTAGAATCTCTGATCTGGGCATGAGTTTTTTCATCAAACTGCACCCCATGCAATTCTGCATTTATGACCATTCTCCTTTGAGTGGTTTTGTGCTGATTGGGGGCAGGTCGTCTGTCCTTGCTGTGTCCCAGTGTTCTCCTGGTGTTCCCATCTCGCCCACAGCCCATGCTCCAAACACTTCCCAGGATGGGCCCTGCTCTGGTCCCTAGCAATGACTCACCGGTCTCTGAATGGCTCCCTTTTTTCAGTTATTCTGGCTCCTCACTCCTGCATGGGTCCATGGGAACCCTATTCTGTCCTCGGGCCACCAAGGCCCTCTTCTCTCCTGCTGCCTCCAAGTAACTCCATCTGAAGGGCACAGCTGCAGCTTCTGCCGGCTCCTGCTCCATGCGCTCAGCAGCTCAAGCCTTAAAACAGCTGCGGCCCAGAATGCTCAGAGCAGCTTTTTCTTTTCCTCATCGTAGTTTCTCCCGCCTTCATTAACTCTGTAGGTCTCTCCTCCTCTTCCCCTGAGCTCCAACGGCCCCAGCTTGGCTGATGTTGAAATAGAGCCTCCTGCACCCTCATAACATATGCTATCTGCTTCTGTAGAATTGCTTGCTTAATGTAAGTAACTCCATTTTGCCCTGTCTGACCTGCAGACTACCTCCCCTTCTGCATGAGAAACCGTTGACCTTCACATAGAAACAGGAGCCATACACAGTGAATTATTACATGGGAACATACACAATAAAAAGTTGTATGCTTGATTGCTCTAACGGCTCATTCTAGGCCTCTGTGACCTAGCTCCCTAGCTTGCTTTGTGCAACTGGACAAACCCGTGTGCCAATGGGATGTAGTTTTTGCCTTTAAAGGCCCTACAAGACCAAGGCCCGATGCCACTCTTCCTTGGTTGCTCCCTGGGAGACAGATAGTGGCTGGCTGGAATGAATAAACTGCCCTTTTCTGCACGAGTGGCGTGGTTCGTAAGTGCATTTCTTGTGGGAGGGTGCCTCACAACAATGTTACATTTTTATAGTTGTAAATTGGTTGATGTGTGAGAGAGTGACGCTGGGAACCGTCTATTCCTTGGGAGACAGATAGTGGCTGGCTGGAATGAATAAACTGCCCTTTTCTGCATGAGTGGCGTGGTTCGTAAGTGCATTTCTTGTGGGAGGGTGCCTCACAACAATGTTAAACATTTTTATAGTTGTAAATTGGTTGATGTGTGAGAGAGTGACGCTGGGAACCGTCTATTCCGCCATCTTGACCAGAACCCCTCAAGTTGATTTTTCTTGATAAATTTTTCTATCTTCAAAGCTAGTGGAATTCCAGGTATTGATATTCAGCACTGTACCTCACAGATATGTACAATCAATTATGTTTCAATTTTTTCTATTCCGCCATCTTGACCAGAACCCCTCAAGTTGATTTTTCTTGATAAATTTTTCTATCTTCAAAGCTAGTGGAATTCCAGGTATTGATATTCAGCACTGTACCTCACAGATATGTACAATCAATTATGTTTCAATTTTTAAAAAAAAACCACAAAGCTAGTGGAATTCAATCTGGCCCTCTGAAAGTTTGCACTTTCTTTTGCACTGGCCTCCATCTCTATGGCAGTAAGTCAAGAATTCTCTCCCCTGCTGTGGTAAATCAACTCTCTCAGGAACTGTCAGCACTAAGACTTGAAGGAACAGCCTTGAAATATTGATACACAGTACGTACACAGTGAGAAACCAGACCCAACCACTGTTTTTCCCATGGAATTGATTCATCCTTGTCAGTCTTATTTTGAAGTTTACATAGTTATCAAGCATTCTTGTAGTAAAGTGAAATAAATTAGCTTTATAATTGGCCTGGGTTATACTTCCTACTTGCTTAATGACTTTCTCTCTGTTACTGCCAATGTCTTACTGATATGAGAGCCTGAGCCACCAGTGCAAGACCTGGTTTGGAATTGAGGGCTCCAGGATGAGGCAGGCTCCCAAACTAATGGAGGAAAAAACAGGAAAATTTTTCACATTCAGTGAGCCTGTACATCAAAATTATAAACTTATGTAACAGTCAGGAGCTGAATTGACTCTAAATGAAGTAACTTTCAAAGATTTTGTTGAAATGTGACATTTTGTTTTCTCTCTAGTAACTGGTATGAACCCTCTGTCTCCTTACTTAAATGTGGATCCACGCTATCTCGTGCAGGTAAGGTTAAAATTTTACTAGGTTGGTGCTTTATCTTACCTTTTAAAAAAAAAATAAAACCCAAGTACTTTGCTGGCTTGAACTGTGGCATGCACTTCTGGAGGCACTAAGTCTCTGGTCTCCATTCACCCTTTTTTTTCCTTCACATATCCTAGGGACTTGGCTTGCATTTCCTCCTGAAACCAGTCTCTCTTCAAAGATTTATTTTTTAAAACCAAAAAGGAATTAATAAGCATCCCAATAAAAGTATTGGGGTAGGTAGTTACAAAGTCAATTTTTAAAGCTTAGTTTGCAATATCAGGGTAGTGGACTGGACTTCATAGTTTCAAGGACTAATGGTTGGATATCTCAGGAAACCAAGATTGATTTAACATCTGAAAATCAATTAATGTACTATGCCATGTTAATATATAATAAAACAATGAAGGAACGAATACAAGACAGACACAACATGGTTATCTCAATAGATGAAGAGAGAGAGCTGACAAAATCCAACACCCTTTTATGATTTAAAAAAACACTCAAACTAGGAATAGAAGGGAACTTCTTCAACCTGATTAAATGGTATCTGCAGAATATCCAAAGCTAACATCAGACTTAATGAAGAAAAACTGAATACTTTCCTTCTAAGATGAGAAAAAAGACAGGCATGTGCACTTTGTTTACTTTTATTCAGAGTTGTCTAGCTAGGGCAATTAGGCAAGAGAGTGAAATGGCATGCAGATTGAAAAGAAAGAAATGAAGCTATCTATTTGCAGATGGCATTATCTTGTCTATAGAAAATCGTTAAGGATACCACAAAAAACTATTAGAACCAATAAGTGAGTTCAGCAAAGTTGCAGAATACAAGATCAATATACATACACCAATTATATTTCTATAAAATAACAATGAACACTCCAAATATAAAATTATAAAAGCAATTCCATCACCAGTATCATAAAAAGAATAAAATATTTAGAGATAAATTTAATAGAGGTGCAAAACTTCTACTCTGAAAACTACAAAACATTTTTGTCTTTCAATTAAAGATCTAAATAAATGGAAAGACATTCCATGATCTTGAAAAATTAATATTAAAATGGCATTACTCCTCAATTATAAGTTTAATGCAGTGTCTGTCAAAACCCTACCTGGCTCTTTTGCAGAAATTGACAAGCTGACCCTAAAGTTCACATGGAAAATCAAGGGATGCAGAATAACCAATAATCTTGAAAAAGAACAAATTGGAGGAATTACACTTCCCAATTTCAAAACTTATTATAAAGCTATAGTAATCAAGACATTGAGATATTAGCTGAACAAGGGTGCCAAGAAAATTAAGTGGGAGGAAAAATTGGTCTTTTCAACAAATAATGATGGGACAACTGGAATCCATGTGCAAAAGAATGAAGTTGGATCCTGACCTCACACCATATACAAACATTAACTCAGAATGATTCAAAAACATAAGTGTAAGAGCTAAAGCTGTAAAACTCTTAGCAATCATAGGCATAGTTGTGACCTTGGAAACTCTTAAAACATTAATAAAAAGACAGCCCAATTACAAAACGGGCAAAGGATCTGAATAGACATTTCTCCATAAAGATATACACATGTCCAGTAATCACATGAAAGCTATTCAGTATCAGTTAGAGAAATACAAATCACAAAACCAGATCAGGTACCACTTCACACCCACCAGAATGACTATAATCAAAAAGATAGACAGTAGCAAGGATTGGTGACCATGTGGAGAAATTGCCCCTTCATATGTTGCTGGTGGTAATGTAAAATGATACACCTGCCTTGGAAACAGTCTGACAGCTTCTCATATGTTAAAAATAGAGTTACCTTATGACCCAGCAATTCCACTCTTAGGTATATACCCAAGATAACTGAGAACATATTCATAGAACAAGTTGTACATGAATGTTCTCAGAAGCATTTATAATAGCCAAAAAGTGGAAACCAAATGTCCATCAGATGATGAATGGATAAAATGTGGCATATTCATATGGAATATTATTTGGTCATAAAAAGAATGTATTGACACATGCTACAACACGGATGAACTTTGAAAACTTGCTAAATGAAAGAAGCTAGTCACAAAAGACCACATAGTATATGATTCCAGTTATGTGAAATGTCCAGATTAGGCAAATTTATAGACACAAAGTAGTAGCTGCCTAGGTTGGGAGTTAATGGGAAATAACTGCTAATGGGTATGGGGTTCTCATTTGAAAATGCTCTAAAATTGATAGTGGTCTTGGTTGCACAACTCTGAATATACTAAAAACCATTGAATTTTATACTTTACATGGGTGAATTATGTGGAATGTGAGTTATATTGTATATGAGTTATATATCAGTTACACACTCCTTTTATATATATATATATATATATATATATATTTTTTTTTTTTTTTTTTTTTT
>NW_007726662.1:354285-362875 GCF_000696425.1 Galeopterus variegatus
TATATATATATATATATATATATATATATTTTTTTTTTTTTTTTTTTTTTAAGTAATAGTTGGAGCTTTTTGTTTCAAAGTTAAATCACTGACATTGACAGCTGCTGTGTTTCTTGTTTGGATTAAGCATTCAAATAGAAGCAAGTTGATGATTAGGACCTTGCCAGTTTGTAGCTTCATTGTTTTTGCAGGAAATGTTTTTCATATGTTATCTGTTTATTGAAATTTTAAAGTAGCTTTCTGTCAGTTATTTACTCAAAATTTTGAAACTCAAAATTTGCTTAAATGTTTGAATCCAAACTTAAATGATTGTATTCTTTCTGTGGTTATAAATACAGTACGATTGTGGCCCTGCATTGCTAGGTGGGGCTTATTAAGGTTAGACATAAAAGAAGATTCTGTTTCCCCCCACCAAAAAAAATTTGTGATTTCTTGCTTTATCACAAACACTTACACTGGCATCTTCCATTGGAATACTAGAGGAACTCCACAGTTGAAAAAGTGTTTTCTAAACCTCATTGTCTCTTATTATAAATAACCATTATAAAAAACCTAAATTTAGGGCCGGCCCGGTGGCGCACTGGATGGTGCGCCGCTTGGGAAGCGCGGCGGCGCTCCCGCCCGAGGGTTCGGATCCCACATACAGACCGGTTCCCGCTCACTGGCTGAGCGAGGTGTGGGAGCAACGCTGAGGGTTGCGATCCTGTTGCCGGTCCCCGGTCCGGTATGGGGGCAACACTGAGGGTTGCGATCTGTTGCCGGACACGGAAAAAGACAAAAAGACAAAAAAAATAAAAAAATAAAAAAACCCTAAATTTAAAGATGATACCTTAATAAAAATTACATTTTGTGAAATATTTTCCCGTACTTTTGAGAGTTAGAGACATACTAACACTGGCCTGATTCTGGCAACAACTTTTATCTGAGGCGCTGTTTGTTGTGGTTTCTCTTGCTAGAGCTTTTGTATTGTCACTAGCTCACTGAAATAATTTTTTACATCCTCACTGAAATAAATTTAAAATATCTCCAGCATCCATAGTGTCATCCACTTGAAATTATAAAGATTTCACATAATCTCAGCCTTCTGACTATTTAATCAAGTACATTGATGCCCGTTGGATTCGTTTTTCTTCCGTGTTAGCAAACTCTGGTACTTATGGTGATTTAGTGACACTAGTGTCCTAGAGTGTCAGCAAAACAAGTTTAATGGGAACTTTTCAACATATATTCCCTGTATTTGATGTATTAACATATTTTGATATCAACCTTATTTATGTGAATTTATGTACATTTGCTTCCAAAGCTTGTGATGTTTTATTATGGTTGACACAGCTAAAGAATGAGTTGGAGGGCCAGTCCGTGGCTCACTCTGGAGAGTGCGGTGCTGATAACACCAAGGCCGTGGGTTTGGATCATATACAGGGATGGCTGGTTCGCTCACTGACTGGGTGTGGTGCTGACAACACCAAGCCAAGGGTTCAGCTCCCCTCACCGGTTATCTTTTTAAAAAAAATTTAAAAAAAAACAATGAGTTGGTGCTGACACGCACTTGTCCTGGATTGATAATGTTCATCACAGCCATCTTTTTGTTTTTAGTTTTCTGTCTCTAATTAGTGATCCATTTCTGGATTAAAGGATAATTATTTACCTTATCTGATCAAATATAGCACGTCTAAAAACCTCAAAGAAGCAGCACTGTTTAAATTAACTGTCATCGTGCCGGTCTGTGGCTCACTTGGGAAAGTGTGGTGCTGACAACACCAAGTCAAGGGTTAAGATCCCCTTACCGGTCATCTTTTTTAAAAAAATAAATAAATAAAAATTAAAATAAAACGGTCATTAATTTAAAAGGCAGGAAGCACACAAAATTTACAAAACTATGTACAATTTATCATGACATGGGATCTATTCAGGGTTTGCTTATTATTGCCCAACAGACAATTTTTGTGTGACAAGAGTACATGTACTTGTTTTCTTGTGCAGTTGTTGGTGAGGATTTCTAGCACAAGCTAGAAATCAAAAACCAATGCAGAACCGTAGTTTTCCTAGTCAGGAATACACTTGCCAGAGTTCAGTATTTGCCACAGGGATGTGGGACTAGTGTTACTTGTTAGTGGTCTCTACTGTGTTAAATGTGGCACACTATGTTTTTTTGCCAAGGGTGTGGACTGTCCGTCAGGTACTTGTTTTAACCGTTATTGTGTGGAAAGCTTGGCAAAACTGACTTGAATGTGTTCTTCGTAAAGGTGTATTTACTATTCAAAAATCAGTCATATTTTGCTCTTAAGGTAGTATTTTCAACCTAGGATTTTGGGTGACCTTCCATGGGTTCGTGCCAAATTTTGTGTATACATTTACTGGAAAGAGAATAGATTAGTTTTCTAAGATTATCAAAGAACTGTATTCCCCCCAAATAGTTAAGAAAACAGTTAAGGGAGTAACCTGCCCTTGTATAACTGATCCAGACTGTTGTGCTTTACTGCTTTTTGCTTATTTTTTTAATGATCATTTGGTCTTTCAGATAGTAAGACAGTGCTCACTAAATAGTTGCTACAGAACGAAAGTCATTTTCTCCTTTTTAGCTGTTACCTCTCATAGCTTTCAGTGTACCATTCTCTAGAACTGTTCTTTCTAAACTCTCTTGCTTCAAATGTATCATTAAGTAAGGCAGACTACACATAATATATCAGATTTACATCACGAAGGAAACAAAGTTCTAAATGAAAATCCGTCCTAAGAACTAAATATGTGTTGTGTATTTCATTTCATTTTGATTTAGGTGTTTTATTGCAAAGTTCTATTTTTGTTTAAATAAGTATAGTTGAGTTTGAGTTAATTTAAGGTTTTACTTTCTATGAAAAACTACTGTGAAAAGTTGAAAAAATGCTTTGCAAGTACTGTTGTGAGGAGTGCTCAACTTGGTTTTGTTATTACCCTTTTAGGATTCAGATGAGTTTATTTTACCAACCGGAGCTAATAAAACTCGGGGCAGATTTGAACTGGCCTTCTTTACCATTGGAGGATGTTGCATGACAGGTGGGTATAATAATTTTTTTTCTTAGGTTACCTCAGCCCAAGTGACAGTGCTTAAAAAGCAGAACGTTTTTTGTTTTTTTCTACATTTATCGTCTTTTTTATTAAATGAAAATGAATTGTTTTTTAATATACAGCTGTATTATTTGGATGAATTGTTATGATTTACCAGGGGCTGCATTTGGGGCAATGAATGGTCTTCGGCTAGGATTGAAAGAAACTCAGAACATGGCCTGGTCCAAACCAAGAAATGTACAGTAAGTCTCATGTAATCATTTGATATAATGATGTTTCAATATTAACCTCTGCTTTGTTGGTTTGATGAGTTCAACCTTGAGATTACAAATGTTGAGAGAATTGATATGCTTTTCTGTCCCTTTTTTTCCTTTCTTTCTTTTTTTTAATCTTACTCAAAATAAAAGGAAACAAGGAATCAGATTACTGAGTCTAAACTTTTTAAAGCAGTGATTTTTGAGTCAGTGTCTCTCAGTTAGCTGAGGTGTTGCCCCATCCTAACTTCTCGGCTACACCTGTTCTGTTTTCCAATCCACTATGACCTGCTTTTCAAACTGTTGATTTACTAATGTGAAATTTGGATTGTTCAGGGGCATGCAGAACTATAGGATGTGGTAATGAAGAAATAAGCAGCACGTAAGAGATCTGCTAGATCTGCTGTCATTTAACTTGAATTTCATTTCTAAACTGAAGAACTACAGAAACTATAAATAAAATTCATAGAATTTAGAGGTAGTTCCAAAAGAGTACGACAGTCTTCTCTCAGGAACTTGAAGTTTGCAGAGAAGGGAAAGTACAATTAAAAGCACTGGAAAATGTATATAAGGTATATATCTTCGTTCTGCTAATGAAATAAACTCAGTCCCTAAATAATATGTTGTTTGGTTTTGTACATTTTTATACTTTATATAGGTGGAATCACACAGTATGTGTACTTCAGTGGCTCATGGTTTTGGTTTAGGATAATTTAAACTCCATCTTCCTGGGCTGGCCTGTTAGCTTAGTTGGTTAGAGTGTGGTGATAATAAGCCCAGGGTTCAGAGTTCAATCTCTGTATCAGCCAGCTGCCAAAAATAAATAAAATTGAAAAATAAACTCGATCTTCCTTACATGTTGTTCAGCCACCAGATGGCAGCAGGTGTGCTTAGAATTAGACCTTGGGAAACGAAGGCCTGTCAAGTTTTTGGTATAACTGTTTCTGTGTGGATTGCTGTCCTTGCCTTACCAGCCCAGATCCTTCAGTGTTTTTATATTTATATTCTTAATATTTGTCCCTTTCTCTGACAGTAATTTTTTTTTGCTTGTTTTTTTTGGGGGGGGGGCCAGTACAGGGATCAAACCCTGGACCTTGGTGTTGTCAGCACCACACTCTAACCAACTAAGTTAATCGGCCAGGCCTTACTTTTTATGTTATAGGGAATTTTGAATATATACAAAAATAGACAAAATAGTATATTAAACACCTACCTGTGAACTATATAACCCATCCTCTACAACCATCAACCATGGCCAGTGTGTACCATCTCCTTCTCCTCTTCCATGTTATTTCAGACAAGTCCCCAACATCATATTAATTATGAATTTGGAAGTAGACGCTCTCCTAGAAAATATAACTTACCTGCTTTATTTCTTAATATAATAACAGTTATTAACTTCTTTGGAGAAAGTTGAATTGGTTTGTATTTTTTAATCTTATGTACCATCGTTATATAGTCATTCTGATTTTCCTACATAGGGAGATAGCATTAAATAATGGTAGGAAGATAGGATTTAGAGTCAGGCAGATGTAAGTGGCTTCACATCTTAGTTTCATGACTTACTGTTTTGTGATCTTGGGTAAGCTTTCTCTACTTTCTGCCTTTAAGAGTTGTTGAGAGGATATCAATTGAAAAGCAGGTAACAGCTAAGTAAATGTAGGTATGTTGCCAAATTACATCCCACAGAATTTTACCAATTTGCAGCACCACCAGCAATACAATAATGAAAATTAATAGTTTTAAAGCTTGTTACAAGTGAAAAAATAATGTGCTGAACTTGAAATATATCAGTAAATATGTAACAGAACTAGAAACAATATATTTCTCTTTGTAAGTACTACTCATTTTTTTCAACAACCTTTTAGAACTAATACAAATTTTTTTCTTTTTTTAAAGATGACCGGTAAGGGGATCTTAACCCTTGACTTGGTGTTGTCAGCACCATGCTCAGCCAGTGAGCTAACCGGCCATCCCTATATGGGATCCGAACCCGTGGCCTTGGTGTTATCAGCACCACACTCTCCCAAGTGAGCCATGGGCCAGCCCCACTAATACAAATTTTTATTACTTTCATTGAGTTCTTTAATTAAATAAAGTAAGTTCTTTTACTCTGTTGTTATACTTCCATAATTTCCAGCAGTAGTCAGCTGTCCGGACAGAACCATTCCTGTGATGGTGTTACACTGCTGGGAGAGAAATGTCTTGTCTTCTTCATCCAGTTGCCCCTGTCACTGTTCTGGTGGCATCTGGCACTGGTGCAAGGCAGAACTGTGCTTCCTTGAGAGTGTGCTAAGCATTCACATTGGCTGCTTAGTTCTAGTCTGGGAGCAGACACAGAAGGCTTTCTGCCTGTGTTGTAGTTAGATGGCTGTTTCCTTCTCTTTAATTCTACTTTCTATTCTAACTTTGATATTTTTTACTTTGATTCTATTTAATATTCTAGTATATACTCCCCTCCCAAAAAGAAAATCAAACTAGTTTGTCATACAGTGGTATTTTTTACATAGATCAGTTTCTGTAAACTTCTTTATAAAATACATTCCAGGCTGTCATTTAAAGTCTTTATATATTTCAGGGTCAGCCCGTGGCTCACTTGGGAGAGTGTGGTGCTGATAACACCAAGGCCACGGACTCAGATCCCTATATAGGGATGGCCGGTTAGCTCACTTGGGAGAGTGTGGTGCTGATAACGCCAAGGCCACGGACTCAGATCCCTATATAGGGATGGCCGGTTAGCTCACTTGGGAGAGTGTGGTGCTGATAACGCCAAGGCCACGGACTCAGATCCCTATATAGGGATGGCCGGTTAGCTCACTTGGGAGAGTGTGGTGCTGACACCACCAAGTCAAGGGTTAATGTCCCCTTACCGGTCATCTTTAAAAAAAAAAAAATAAGTCTTTATATATTTCGTATGTATGTAATAATTTTAGATATTTATATATTTAATAGTAAGAATTTTCCCCAGTCATTGCTCAGAGTGTTGAAGTTTTTACCTAACCTTCACTTATATAGAGTAAAAGACATCCATATTGAAATCTGAGGATGTATTAAGATAAATCTTAAAATTAAGAAAAGTTTGGAGCTTAGATGCGGACATTTTAAATAGCTGCTATTATGATTTTTTAAATTTACTAGAGAAATAGTACAGATTGTTTCTTTTTCTCCCCTGGTAGGATTTTGAATATGGTGACTAGGCAAGGAGCACTTTGGGCTAATACTCTAGGTTCTCTGGGTAAGTAGAGATCTCATTTGATAGTAAATTGTTAATGCAAAGAAAGAATGTGCTAATATCATGAATAACTTGATCAACCAAATCTGTTTCTAGAATATGAATCAATTATGTTTAGATCCACTCTGGTGAATAGTGTAGATACTACTTAGTTAGGGAAAGACCATGAACTACGTAACAAAATAATCACAGGTGCTAATACCATTCTGAATATCATTTCTGAATGTTTTAAATCTTTTTAAACACTACATACTCTCCTGGTTCAAGCAGGACACCAACTAAATCATGTTTTAAGTAAATGAAATCAAGATAATTTAGGTCCAAAGGGCTTACTTAGTATGTTAGGAAAGGTTCAAGGTCCTCTAGAGAGATGTGATAGATTAATCAGCTGTTCTGGTGTTTTCCTAATAGCCTATTCAGCAGTCTGTTTACCTGAGTATATTTCAAGAAACTAATTGCCAGAGTTGCAATAGGTCCTTTGTAGATAATGAAAACATTTGCAGTTCTAGGCAAAAGGTAATATAGTAGTGCTTAGTCAGAACCAAATGCTTTCATACTATATTGTGTATGTATAATTGGCTCTTTTGATTATCGATAATTTATTAAAGACCTACTTGTGGATTTATGCCCTAATATTCAAGGTTTTTATAGTTTATGAACTTAATTGAAAGCCTGAAAATCTTTTAAATGCGGCAGATTAAGTAAGGGAAAATGTAAAGAACTCATTGAAAAGATAGAAAAGGCCTCTGTTGTAGAGTAAGATCATAGCTTTGTCATGGGATTTGGAAGCAGTACATTTTCATACCATAAAGCCAGATCTGTATTTTAGATGCTAATAGATGACTGCTTCCATATGCAGTTCATGCCTGCATTCTTCCTCCTCCACCTCATAGTCACCCTCATCTGTTCCTTTTTAATTGCTTGTATGCCTAGAGTATCAGCCATCCGTGTCTGCCCAGGACTTTCTTGGTTTTAGCACTGCAAGTCCAACGTTCCAGGAAATCCCTCAGTCCTGGGCAAACTGGGATAGTTGGTCACTCTGTGTGTTCCTGCTGTAATATGATCAATCACAGTGTTCTGCTTATGTTCAGTTTCAGTTAAGTAAGTTGAATGGGAAGATAAGCTGTTATAGAAGTATAAAAATATAACGACAGATTACAAAGGAGCTGGGTGATGTTGTTGGGTAGTCAAGTGTACCTATAGTTTTGAGAAAGGGTAAGGAAAAGGTTTAACTCACTCATGCCTGATAGGAATCTGTAAAGGCATTGGGGGGAGATCTTTTAAAACTATATGGTGCTAATGTTACAGTTTTTACATATATGAGAATCAAACCTTTTTTTAAATTATATTTTCTCTTATAACAGAAATGTGTGGGTGTGGATGTGTAGGTGTAGGTGTTTAATCCAAAATACAGCTATTACGGGTAACATAAGTGAAAATTTAAAATATTTTTCCTGGAACTCCCCAGTGGTATTTTCCAGAAATAGTACTATTGGTGTTTCTTCTGAATCTCTCAAGACATTTGTTTGTATAGCCAGAGTCATGTACCCATATGCACTTGTGCCTGCTTTACTTATTAGTGAACGTAACCTCCTGGTTTTTGTTTTAAATGATTATATAGTTTTCCATTACATGGAAAGTCCCTCTCTGGATCAATACAGATGGTGCAAATGCTCTCGATGAGCATTTTATTTGTTGTCAAGTTTTTGCTATTAGGAACAGTGTTCCAGTGATCGTTGAATAAATTTGTCTAAGTATAACTGCCATACTGAGCTTTAATCACTTTTTTATCACTGAGCACTTCCATTTCCCTTTTAGCTTTACTGTATAGTGCATTTGGTGTCATCATCGAGAAAACACGAGGTGCAGAAGATGACCTCAACACAGTAGCAGCCGGTACTATGACAGGGATGTTGTATAAATGTACAGGTAGGTATTGTTGAATGGAGAACTATCTCTTAATACACTTGAAGTATGCTTTTTATCCATTGTTTTCAAAGGAAACTTTATACTTTTTTTTTTTTTTTTTTTTTTCCTTTTTGAGACCACCCACACC
>NW_007726662.1:363678-399413 GCF_000696425.1 Galeopterus variegatus
CGAGGTGCAGAAGATGACCTCAACACAGTAGCAGCCGGTACTATGACAGGGATGTTGTATAAATGTACAGGTAGGTATTGTTGAATGGAGAACTATCTCTTAATACACTTGAAGTATGCTTTTTATCCATTGTTTTCAAAGGAAACTTTATACTTTTTTGCAGTGTAATCTAGCGTTCTAACCTTATGGTTATTTGGGGGGGGGGGGGGGGGTTGCTTTTGCTTTTGCTTTTTAGTTGCGGTAAAATACACATAATGTAAAATTTACCAACTTAACAATTTTTAAATGTGCAGTTCAGTAGTGTTAGTATATTCACATTGTTATGCAACCAACCTCCAGAACTTTTTCATCTTGCAAAACTGATACCCTGTATCCATTAAACTCCTCGTTTTCCCCTCCCCGTTCCCCCAGCCTCTGGCAATCTTGGACTTCTGTCTCTGAGTTTGACTACTCTAGATACCTAGAGTAATGGAATCATACAGTATTTGTCCTTTTGTGGCTGGCTTATTTCACTTAGCATAATGTGTTCAAGGTTTATCCATGTTGTAGAATGTGTCAGAATTTCCTTCCTGTTTAAGGTTGAATAATATTTGTATATGCCATATTTTGTATGTGTGGCTGGCTTATTTCACTTAGCATAATGTCTTCAAGGTTTATCCATGTTGTAGCATGTGTCAGAATTTCCTTCCTGTTTAAGGTTGAATAATATTTGTATATGCCATATTTTGTATATCTGATGAGGGATGCTTAGGTTGCTTCTACCTCTTGGCTTTTGTGAGTAATGCTCCTATGAACATGGGTGTACAAATATTTCTTCAAGACCCTGCTTTTAATTCTTTTGGATATATACCCAGAAGTGGGATAGTTTTTCTGTGGGTGGTAGAGTGTGTTCCAGATCTCTTTGAAGATTTTATGAAAGTTTTAGAGGGTTTATAAACCCAAAGTTAATATCTCCGTGTATAGACTCTACTCAGGAGAAGAGTGAAAGTTTAACTCTCTGGAAGTTATAATAAATACTTTCAAGCTTCTGATTAAATGGAAATACTAATATTTAGAAGGTAAGAATCAAAATCCCGTTAAGACAGATTCTTCACAGTGGCCCATGAGGCTCTATCTTCTGTGTGATTTGTTCCCTTGCCACTTGGATTCCTCTAGATTCTGAGGCTCTTCCCATGGCCTTTTAACCCCCATTCCGGGGCCTTTTCCTAGAATGCTCCTTCCAGACATCTTCTCATGCTCCCTCATCTGTACATTTTTGCTCAAATATCACCTTATCCTTTAGGCCTCTCCTAAACATCAAAGTACATACAGTTTTGCATGTACATTTAACTGTAGTAAATTGCCAAAAGTCAGATTACTTGAGCAAAGGATCTTCATATTTAAAATGTTAACAACTAATGCCTGATTTCCCTTCCAAGTACTTGCTTTACCTTTGCCAAAATTGTCATCTACCATCACTTTTTTAAAGCTGGCTGGTGAAAAATAGTATCTTAAAGTTTTACTTTGCCTTTTCCTGCTTGCTTGTGAGATTGAGCAAGTTCTGTTGTTTCATGGTTGTTTGTATTTCTACCCTGAACTGCTTTGTCATACCCTTTCTCCATTTTTTATTAGGTTGTTGGTTTAACTGTTTTGTTGAAACATTTTATATATTATGGCAGTTAGTCCTTTACCTATTACGTAAATGTGTTACATGAATTTTTACTACGTATATATGTTACATGAATTTTTAATTATGGGAAGAATGTCGATACCAGTAATAGAATTAAAGAAGTTATCAAGAGTTTCTTTTTGGCATGTGAAGTTTAATTCTGAAAGCCTGGCATTCGGTTTAGATACTGATAAATAGAACCATTTAACAATAACCTTGATAATTGCTTAATTTGAAGAACTGGATTTGCTTTGTTTTCTTGTTTTGTTTTTTTACAGCTGACCAGTACAGGGGTTAAACCCTGGAAGTTGGTGTTATCAGCACCACTCTCCAACCAACTGAACTAACCAGCCAGCCTGAAGAGCTGGATTTGTATATTCTTTTACTTTACTTTTATAAGCTAAATTTATTATGGAAGGCATAGGATTAACAGGTCGGGGCTTTGGGGGGAGGGAGGGAATCACCCATATCTTTTGGTTTCTAAGCCCTTATTTCCTGAAAATATGTGACACAGCCACTCTAGAATTTCTCACGTATTGATGATAGCAAAACTACAGCTCTTCTTGTTCTGGTAGAATACTGGTCATTATTAAATGGATTCTCATATGCCATGGGAAATCGAATAATGATATTTCATACCCTCTGAAAAAAATTTACATAGTTCATTAAAGAAGTATCGCACCTGAACTAAAATCATATCATCAGAGGTCTTCCCGTAAATTAGCCTCTCTCTGGTCTAACAACTACCCATTTTCTTAAATATTCTTCCTCAGGATCTTTCATTCTACTAAAATAGATCCATACCTACTATGCTGAGGCTTTTGTTCTAAGTTCCTTCCTTTTTTTTTTTTTTTTTTTTTTTTTTTTTTTTTTTTTTTGAAGAATACATTCAGGGCTAGAAATATTTTAGGTCAGCAGGAATTAGCCATTTCTTAAATGTCTTCCCTTAACAGTTTATGCTGAGGCTATAGTGAAAGAGTGCCCAAGGTCTTTTCCGAATCTTAGAATCTGGAAGTTGAAGTTATATTTGTATTCCTGCCACACGAAATCCATTTCTCTGCTCTGTCTTTCTTGGGTTTACTTTAAACCAGAAATTAATAAAAGTCACTGATTTACCTTTGTTAGAGTAGTTTCAATGTATTGAGCTAAATTAAAGCCAGGAACTGTGAACCATTGTTGGAATTCTAGGTCACCAGATTATTTACCTCTGTTCCACTATTGCAGTGGAAATCAAAATCTACTTGTCACTAATGGGTTTTGTTGTTGTTTGTTTTTGCTTTCTTTTTTAAGCCAAGAGCTTTCTCTTCCATAATTTATGTTGGAGGTGTACCAGACTGTTAGTTATTACTGCAAGAAAGTCCTTAACCCAGAAAATTTAGGCTTCCCCCTACTTTTTTTTGGATAATATCAAATATTCAGCCTTTTCCTATCTTATAAATACAAATAATATGTCTTAAATTAGATGATAGTTCAGTATGTTCTTACACTCAAGGCTGCCTTTAACGCAGGAAATGCCAGTGTCTTACCTTGTGCAAGAAAATGGGGAGTGGTAGGCGCTGAGCTGGAGCTTCCATGCCCATCCCTTGGGCTAGAAGCACCTCCCACTCAGCTCCAGCTCTTTGCCACCATGCATAATGTGGGCTTGGTGTCTTCCATTTATTCAAAACAAGCTGGAATCCCAGATTTTTGTGTTAAATCTCCATTTTTAAAAATATTAATCTGATCTTTTTTTTTTTTTTTAAAGATGACCCGTAAGGGGATCTCAACCCTTGGCTTGGTGTTGTCAGCACCACACTCAGCCAGTGAGCAAACCGGCCATCCCTACACAGGATCCAAACCCGTGGCCTTGGTGCTATCAGCACCACACTCCACCGAGTGAGCCACAGGCCAGCCTTTAATCTGATCTTTTTAAACATAGTTTGTGCCAGTAAAACTTGCTGAGTACCACCCTTGTGCTGCCAATTAAAGTTTTATATTTGTCTGACCCTAAAGACTTGCGATATGGAAGTGGTTTTAGGTTTTTAATAAAGTTTTGTTATGCCAAGGTAAAATTGTCATGGGCATAAAAGGTATTTGCTGTCTTACTCTAGCTGGATCTCTGTTTATGTGAATACATGTGCATGCATGTGTTGCAAGTTTTATGAGCACTTAAGGGTAAAATTCCAAATGCAGTCCATTTTCAATATAGAAAAAACCTCTTAATCTCAGATATCTCAGGAGGACTTGGATTTTATAATCCTTTTGAGAGTTCTTCTATGTCTGTGCAGTAAAAATACTACCTGTATTTGTGTTGGATGAATTAATAAAAAACAGAATTACTTAGCTAATCAGGTGTCAAATGCATAATAAAGCAGCCTGACAAAGGTACCTTTCAGAGGCATGAATATAGAATATATGTTGTTAATTAAGCCTTTTAAAAGAAATATGAAAAATTTGGGACTATCTGTCACTAGCTATATGACCTTTGAAAAAGGTCATCTGTTTTGTTTGTTTGTTTGTTTTTTCTTCACTGATTTTATTGTAACTGGGTCAGGTCCGAGCCTGGGGAAATAAATAGCCTTCTATTAGAGAACCGCATATGACAGTAGTTTTAAATGAAGTTAGATTTTTTGTATTGGAGAATTATAAAAATCTGAATACTACAAGATCTGACTACATACTTTCAAGTTCATGTTTCCTGCCAAAGGATTTGCTCTTTTGCCAACATGTAATTCAGAAAAAAGTAATCACTTGTCCCATATCAACTCTAATAGGAAATTGCATAATCCCAGAAATAGGGCAAGGAGTGCTCCTCTTTGACCTAGTAGTAGCGGGTCCAACAAAAGATACACCACCCATTCTGTGACGAAATGTGCTTCTAAGGAAGCATGTGAGATTTAAATCAGATTTGACTTTAGACTACACATTAGGGCTTTCATCTTGGTAAGAAACTAAGGACAGCAGCAGCTTTCTTTATCTTTTTTTCCTCTTTATTCATAAATTGATAGTTAATGAGAACACACATAGGGCAGATTAATGATGCAACTTGGATCTTTACTCTTCCTTTTCCAACTCAAATACTGAAGTATGAGACTCTTTACCTAATATTCTGGCCCTTCTTTTTTGTCTTCAGAATCCTTTCCAAAAAAAAAAAAAAATACTACCTGGCATTCTATATTATTCCTAATTTCCAGGTGGAAAGAAGAAACAAAGTGACATTTAAAAATACTGGGGACTATATTTTTAAAAACAAAACAGTGCAGGGCCGGCCCGGTGGCGCACTGCTACAGTGCGCCGCTTGGGAAGTGTGGCAGACGCTCCCGCCAAGGGTTCGGATCCCACATACAGACCGGTTCCCGCTCACTGGCTGAGCGAGGCGTGGGAGCAACACCGAGGGTTGCGATCCTGTTGCCGGTCCCGGTCCGGTACGGGCGCGACACTGAGGGTTGCGATCCGTTGCCGGACACGAAAAAAGACAAAAAGGAAAAAAAAAAAACTGCAGATTTTCTTATTTTAATTCTTCTCTACATTACTACAGTAAAATATTTAACGAAGTCCAAGAGATTACTGATATGCAGTGATGACCTATGACTTTACATTAATGGGGCCATCAATAATAAACTGAAAAGTGAAATAACTGGAAAAAAGTTCAAATGTAAATGGTGACTCACTATTCTATTTATACAGTATTGAAACCACCATAACATTTAACACCCGGAAAGTCTGAAGTAATATTAAATAATAATTGATAACTCTAAAATACTGCAAATCTTGAAGTACCTTTTGAATGACCAAAAACAGATGAAACTTTGTTTGGTATAACTTTGGTGAAGCTTTTTTTTTTTTTTACACAAAACTATATACATTTTTTAAAATTGGTAATCCATATAAGATATATACAAAACCTTTAGGTGACTAGATTGTTCAATAAATAAAACTCCACATTGCTTTGTTGTTACGAATTAATGAGCTTATAATTCAGTGAAACCCTGGTAAGAAATTCTGTGTATAGGATGACATGTTCAAATTGTTTGGTCCTTTTAATTTTTATTAGCAAAAACCTCCAATTCCTTTATAAGATATTTAATTCCTCTAAATACCAGGTTTCAAGAGCCTGACTTGATTTTTGTCAAAATAAATCATAAGTGTAACCCTCCAGCCTTCAGTCTGTGGGTTCCTTGTGAGTTTCAGTTAAGGCAAGCCAGCACACTGACGTTCCCATGAGTTTTCCCCTGAGTTTTCCACAGTACCAATTTTAATGCTTTCCACAAAGTATCCTGTCCTCTAGGCTTTCGGTAAGACTCAAAGTTAATAATGGCCTGTGCTGTTCCTTAGCATGCCAAAATACGTTGATTTCTTTGCAAGAAAAGCTTTGGGCTGCATTCACAAGTCTTAGTTGACAGACATCCAAGTGAATTCTCTGTAAGAAGAAAAGATTTGTGTCTTCTGGAATATGAATGTCCACTTTTAATAAATTCAAACAGATCCCAACATAAACATCTTCAAACTTGATGAGTTGTATGTAACTCCTCATTTCATAGATCCTTGGCACCAAATCTCTGGACATTATATAGCCCAACCCACTCCAATAGGGAGAGAACACCCTGAAAGGATACTCCTGGTATGAAATATGGGTTTTTTGGTAAAATCCTTAATAGGAATAATTATCAATTAGAGGATAACCTGTGAAAAACTTCTCTGACTGTTTTATGTTTAAAAGATACTTCACTGAATTGCCATTATTGATGAAAACATCAGTGTCTGTCTTTATGACATACTTAGCATTGAGGCAAAACTCGGTTACCCACCTGAATGCCATAATGGTTTTCAAGGTCAGGTTATTTTAGGTGTCTAAAAAATCTTGTCATATTGTCGCCATAAAGAAGGTGTTTATCCTCTAACGACAAAGCTAACATTTTATCTTCCCTTGCAGCCTGCCAGCCTAATAAGAAAAATGTAAGAACCTCATATGCCCACCAAGACTTTTTTTCACCCCAGGTAACTCTAATGGCCTGTCTGGCTTTCACATCTGAGGTGTGCGAGGTCACCAGGATGACCAGAAATAGGTTTTGATGAGAGCAACTGAAATGCTCTTGGAGTGTGAAGCAAAAGTCTTGTCTGTAAATTGGCTCATACTCGTGGAAGAACATCCAGTTTACATGCTCTATCACATGGTAGTGGGAGAAGCTGAGGTACCACATCATGAGGAAACTCAGAAGGAACAGCAGCAGCAGGAGGCTCCGTTTGAGGGATCTCAGTGACATCCTACTCAGAAGGGCAGTCAGGAGAGCCAGGGTCAGCCACAGCAGCTCAGATGCAGATTCTTATTGATTTATTTCTTCTGAGTGAAAGACCTTCAGTTTCACCAATTGAACATTCAGCAATATGTAGTTGTCAGAAATAACCCTTGAAATTTCCACTAAAACAGAGACTCAGGTTGGCTTAAAATTCTGCAAAATACTGCCTATAAGACACACCTGTAGAATTTCAGATGAGATTAAAGCACTGACTGAAGTTTTTTGTTGTTTTCTGTATTCAATGATTTAATTAAAATACTCAGATTTGCTATGAATTACTCCCATGCATGGTGTGCACCCAGCTCTGACCCGGGGGTAGGTGGGTGGGTGGGGGGTGCTCATACCCCGCGTGCACACACAGCCTCCCTGCAGCTGCGAGCATAGCAGGGTGCCACTGGCTCATGCACAGTTGCCTGGGTACGCCTCTCTTGATCCTCTCCAGCACCTTCAAAGATGTCATTTTAATACTATGCTCATCTATAAAATTAGAATGTGGTGATTAACACTTTATAGGGTTGTGATGTGTTTTAAATGAAACTAGTTACATATGTGCTTATTGCTGAAGGTCTAATCATAATTTAATGAATGTAATCCCTTTTTTGTCTTAGAGCAGAGTTTAATATTTGATCTTCACCCAGGCCATTTACATCCAACTCTTAACGGGTTTGGTTTTTTTAAAAAATTGAATGGAGGGACTGACGGGTTAGCTCAGCTGGTTAGAGTGTGATGCTGAAAACACCAGGGTCCAGGGTTCTGTCCCTGTATCAGCCCGCCACCAAAAACAAAACAAAAAAATTGAATGGTGGTGTTTAGGACACCCATGTTTACAACAGCATTATTCACAATAATAAAGCCAAAAGGTAGAAGCAACCCATGTGTCCTTCAATGAACACATGGATACACAAAATGTGGCATATACATACAACAGAATATTATTCTGCCTTAAAAAGGAAGGAAATTCTGACACATGCTACAGCATGGATTAAGCTTAAGCCCAATTATGGTAAGTAAAAACTAAGCCAGTCACAAAATGACAAATATCATGTGATTCAACTTGTGTGAGGTGCTTAGAATAGTCAAATTTATAGAAACAAAGTAGAATGGTGGTTGCCAGGGTTGGGGGGTTAGGAGTTACTGTCTGGTGGATATAGAGTTTGTTTTGCAAGATGAAGAGTTCCCTGAAATGGATGTTCGTGATAGCAGCACAACAACGCAAATGTACTTAATGCCACTGAACTGTACACTTAAATAGTTCAGATGGTAAGTTTCATATTACGTGTATTATGCCACAATTTTTAAAAAGAATAAAATTTTGAAAGGTTTTTAAAACAGTTAAACAGTCCTCCCAAAACTGTTGTTTAGTAGCCATCTCAGTACATAGGGAAGTCTGTTCCTTTAAAGCAGGGGCCACCAACTCCTGCTGGCCAGCTGCCTATCTGTGAAGTATCTGGAGGCTAAGGATGTATTTTACATTTTTTAAATAGGTACATTTCACGTGGTGCTGTAAGTACCTACATAATAGCCTTTGACTCTCAAAGCCTAAAAGATTTACTGTATGGCCGTTTTAAGAAAAATTTGCTGATTTCTGCTCTAAAGTAATTGTCATTTCAGTGCATTAGCTCTGCTTCTTAACCTGTAAAACAAGGTCCTTAAATACCCTGGGTCTCATTTTCTCCTGTTTAGAAGAGGTAATGCTTGCCCTATCTCCCTGGAAAAGTTGTGTAAGGATCCAAAAGGTAGAAGGTAAAACCTAAACACCCTTAAATACCCTGGGTCTCATTTTCTCCTGTTTAGAAGAGGTAATGCTGCCCTATCTCCCTGGAAAAGTTGTGTAAGGATCCAAAAGGTAGAAGGTAAAACCTAAACACAAGTCTCATGTTTGTTTTGCTTTATAGAGATTGACTGTTGACCTTATTTGGATACTCTGTTCAGAGCTGATCAACTTCCTGTGCTTAGTTAGGCAGAAATTATTTGCTGATCAGCCTTCTGTGCTTAGTTGAACAGAAGCTGTTTGATTACAGAAAACCTAAAGCAGAGGCCCTTAAACTTTAACAATTGACCAGTTGGGAAACCCTGGAAATAATGTAAAGAGTTAAGATTAAAACATGGCTGGTATGTGATAAAAGTCTACCCTTAAGTCAGGCACAGCTACTTGATATGTAAATCAAACACTGTATGGTTTGGTGTCTTCTTGGTGGAAGTAACTTTTTCCTAATCTAGCCTTTAAAGAAGTTAACTTCATTGATTTAAACTAGGTTTTTGTTTTGGTTAAAAAATGGAAAACTTTCTGGAGAATAAATTATTCTTAAAGAACACTTAATATGCCACTGGTGTCCCCAAGATCTTAAAGCCTTATATAGATCCCATTGTCATTATATTACCCCTAATACCTATTCCAAAGAGGATTCCCAGTGAGGCTTGTTCTTTGATAGCTGAGAACTAATGTGAAATTCCTTCCACAAGCACCGAGTACAAACATTTGCAGCAAAGGGCCAACTGGAAGCAGTGGTTTACAGCTCTTTGCAAACCTTGGGGCAGACTTCAAGGTCCTGTGGATCTGTGATCATAGAGGACCAGGGGAGTTAGCCCAAAGTTGAATGTTTGGCCATAAGTTATTATTTTCAATTACCCGCCCTCCATCTTTGTTCTCACAAACAGCCGTTGAGGTTTTTGCTTTGTTCTTTGTTGATTCAGAATGAAGTTTGGAGTTTTGCATTTTGGCTACCTGCTTGAAAGAACTCTCATTACACTCAAAGTTTAGTTCTAATAACTGAGCCAGACAACTTTTATGTTTTTTTCTCTTGTGCCTCCTAGCTTACATTTGCCATTTTAGGAATTATAGTTCACCTTCAGCTTTTTATTGACTTAGTAGTCAAAGGTGTGGTTGATCCTTATTAAACTGAGCAGATCGTTGTAAGTTAGCAGGTTAAGTGTATATTATTTTCCAGTTTTTATAATTTTTCAACCATATTGAATAGAGTTGCAAATTCAGCTGCTATGCCTACAGTCTAAATAGAGCAAGATAATATAAAGAAATGATGTGGACTTCAAGGAGATACCTCCCATTTACTTTCATTAGGGGGTTTGGGGGTTTTTAAAAAAATGTTTTTGACCCCCTACCACACATTTAACAGCTGTTTATAGATGATGTCTGCAGTTTCTGTTTGGGTATGTTTAGGAGAGATAATTATGGCACTTCACAGTGGAAGCCAAAGAACTTAAGCACAGGTCAGTTATCAAAAGTCTAAAGACTGGAGAGATTCCTGAAGGGAGGGGCCCTTTAATCTATCAGCTGAAGCCATCTGGTAGGACACCCATTGCAGAAGTGGTTAGTTCTGAAGTGTTCTAACTCAGCAGTGTCACTGAATTTCACAGAATTTACTGGCATGGAGCCAAAGGGCCTCTAATAAAGTAACCACTGCACCACAGCTCCAGTCTACCTTTGTCTTCCTAACACATGACTTGGAACAAATACTTCATGGGTACAGTGTAGGCTACCCTGAAGTTTATGATCCTACCTGGAGCTGCAGAAGAACATCACATTTTTTAAAAGCTTAGGGCACCCCCAATCCTGTGGAGTTTTAGTTTGGTTTCTCCCCACCACATAAAGTTGGCAAAATCACAAGTAGACTTGGGGAATGTTTTCAGATAACTAACTGAAACATTTTTGTTTCTACATTTCAAATGAAATGCATATTGCTAATCTTTTCACATGAAAAGTTATTTTGTTGTCTAGCAGAAATCATTCAGTCTAATTCTTGAATTTAACTAGTATAATGATGCTAGCTAGGTACCTTACTGCTCAGTTGTGGGAGATTGACACATCAGTGCAGGAATGGGGGACTTTGGGGGGTTGATATTTCATCAGCACCTAACTCAAAGCTTGATTATAGCTATCTTATCACTACTGCTGCTTGAGTCTTCAAAGTTAATATTTAGAGGACCTGTCCAAAGTCTAATGGCCATTAATACTATTTCCAAATAGGGTGTCACCTTGTTTACATTATAGCCTTAAGTCCATTGACAGTGCTAATGAATTTCTAAACTATATGACTAGCAGGAAATGTTTGGTCTGGTTGGAACTACAAATAATATCTTTTCCAAAACTGCTAGGCACAAGTTGGATTAAAAGAAATCAAATCATTTTTATGCTGGTGATCTTAGATATAAATCATGAAATTAAAGTGAAAAAAGCAGGCTGACGGGTTAGCTCACTCTGTAGAGCATGTGCTGGTAACACCAAGGTTGAAGGTTTGGATCCCTGTACTGGCTAGAGCCAAGAAAAAAAGTGGGGGGAAAAAAGTTGTGAAAATGAAAATACAACCAATGAAACAAGTGGTTTCAGGACTTTATCTCCTGGATTTAAGTCTTGGTTTCTTATATTAATTTTAAAACTTACTGTTTGCGATGGAATTTTTTTTTTTTAATGGTGTCTATTTTATGATACTCTTGTTTAACACTTAGGTGCTAGGACATGGAGTGATGCAAGGCAGTTTCATTTTTTCCCCCCTTCTTTTGCAGGTGGTCTTCGAGGGGTAGCACGAGGTGGTCTGGCAGGACTAACACTGACTAGCCTCTATGCACTATATAACAACTGGGAGCACATGAAAGGCTCCTTGCTCCAACAGTCACTCTGAAGATTTTGCCAACTCATAAGTGGAGGACACTTCAGTAGTCATCCAGATCAATTTATAAGTCAGTCTGGAGTTATCGTCTCTTCTACCTACAGTTAGTTTGAAAAATTGGAGATTCTGATTTGCTGTGAAGATCATGGATGTTCCCCAGGACTGGCACTCCTTCCAGCCCTTAGTGAGTTAAGCCAAAACCCTTTGGTGGCTCACTGAGTAATGTGGTTCTCTTCTTTAGAGAAGATCTTGCACCTGTTTTCTCTCCTGCCCTCTGAACTGGAAAACCACTTACTCCCAGAATACAGGTTATGCTTATTGTACATCACCAAGTTCGTTCATTTAATGATCCGAAACTGTATGTTTCCCTGTGTTCTTAATAAAGGGTGAAAACAGAACCAAAGTCATAACTCCAACATAAACATAGTGGGTGTCTCCCATTTAAAAGCGTCTACCTGGGTATAAAGTGAAAGCTATTCTTGGCTTTTTTTTTGGCCCCAACTAGACCAAAACAATAGTTTCATGTTTGTTTAAATGAAGGGCTATTGGCAGCATTAACAGCTAGGGTAAGATTTTTCTCCATTAGAACTGACACCAAACCTCAAGATATTTCAGGTCAACCATTACACCATTAGAGTAATGTACTAGAACAACAGCCTGTCCAACAATCATGCTTAATTCTGTGAGTAATTTTTTTTGGCCCCAACTAGACCAAAACAATAGTTTCATGTTTGTTTAAATGAAGGAGTATTGGCAGCATTAACAGCTAGGGTAAGATTTTTCTCCATTAGAACTGACACCAAACCTCAAGATATTTCAGGTCAACCATTATACCATTAGAGTAATGTACTAGAACAACAGCCTGTCCAACAATCATGCTTAATTCTGTGAGTAGATATTAATTCACTCGTTACTGGGAATAATCAAGAGCTAGAAGTTTTCCAAGGAAGGCTTAGGAAAGGTAAAAGAAATAAGGGCAAGTTGTTTAATTTCTGAGTTTTTCTCATCCATAAAATGAAAAATGTTAACTTCACTGCGGGTTACACATATACATAAATATTAAATAACTGGTGGCTATATGATTAGAAAGAGTAAACTAGGGTCCTTCTGATGCGACTAATAAGAGAACCTAGCAGAAAAGCACTTGAACCTTAGCTGAAGTCCCATGGCTTGAAAAAGTGTAGATGTGAAAATATCTATTCTTTGCTAATCCAAGATTCATAAAATACGTTGATTGATACTAGTGAATATACAATTTATATGTTCAAGTTGTTTCTCAGCTGTCCTCCTAACCAAAGGTTATCACATTTATATAAATGACAGCACATTTTATCACAAATGGTTTTACAAATACACATGACAACAATGGCTGTTATGCTTTTAATGAAGGGAAGTACAAAATGCATCAATGCAAAGAATGTTTTACATACTCATTAGCATAGTGATTAATGTAAATTACATTTTGATAAAGTAAAATATGGTGGATTAGACCTCAAAAAAGAAACTACCAAGTTTCCTGCAACCTAACATAGAAAGGCTCCTTAAGCTGTTTTTACCTACCACTTTTATTATAAGTTTCTAAATGGTATTGGAGTAGGATTAAAAAATATGAGGCTTTTTTCAAGCTACGGTTCAAAGAAATTTTGTGAAGCTATATGGCAATGACACTGTAGGACCTTGAAGTTTCCCCAAAAGTATTTCCAGTAACAGGCAGTTAGAAGGCTTGATAGTTTAAAAGCCTGGAAAGCAGCTAAGATATTTCCTCTTAAGAGAATTTAAAAACATTGTAAATCTCACTTCTCTCCTACAGAGAAACTTTTTAAAGCATGGACATTACTTTAAGGATATTGAGAAAACATCAAGTTTCATCAAGCTTCAGTAAACACCCCAAGGCACAAGGGTTGAAAACAACCTGTTCACTAAAATGTCACTGCACTGTACTTTTGGAGGCACAGGTAGGTATGCTGTGCTTGCAGTGAGAGAACATTGACTTTATCCCTAGTTAAAAGCACCAGGTGTCAAGCTCAGCTTCCATTTACACAGAATGCACCAATAATCTGTAGGAGAGTGTTCAAGTAGTACTACACTTCCAACATGTCTTGCCTTTTTGCTATTAGTCCACACTAAAGCCCCCAGTCTGCAGAATATTTTGAAAGAAGTTAGGACTACCCAGAAAATGGTTTTGAGATAATACAGAGTCATTCTAAAGAGCCCACTGGATACTTTAATAACATTTACAGAAAAGAATAAAGACAAAATTTGCAGTAGCTGAATTTCTTTCAAACGAAAAATAAAGTAGAACTGATACATAGTCTTAAATTTTTGCTAGTTAATGTCAAAAATTATTAAGATTATTAATACACATTTTGGTAAGAAAAAAAAATCACTGTAAGGTTAATTATTTGTGTAACGTATACTACGTATTAATTGAACAGAGTAATTATTTTGGACCACTAATAGTAGAAAACCCACAGCAAAAGAAGCACCTAAAGGGCAACCAAAAAGTTAGGGAACTTTACAAGCTTTAGAATACATCAGCACACTTTGATTACAGAACTATTTCATTTTAAAACTTCACTGTTTTAATGTACTCTAGTAACATCCCAATCTAAGGAGCCATGGAGGCTTGTGAAAAAGACCTGCGCATCAAGATGTGTTTCTAGTATGGGGTGAATTAAGTTAATACTTCTGAAAGAAGGAATTGAATCACCTCAGCATCAACAAACAGCTGTTTTTACACAGTAACTCATAATTCGTTTACTTCACTAATGCAAAACTAGGCAGGAAAGGAACTAAGCTCAGTGGTCAGACCCAGAAACATTGATTTGGCAAGCCACAGCCACTCAGTTCATGGACGCATAATAATCTGCAGAAAAG
Source organism: Galeopterus variegatus (assembly GCF_000696425.1). Taxonomy (NCBI): domain Eukaryota; kingdom Metazoa; phylum Chordata; class Mammalia; order Dermoptera; family Cynocephalidae; genus Galeopterus; species Galeopterus variegatus. The sequence goes on from NW_007726662.1 coordinate 378,105, forward strand.
CTGCTTGACTCTAGCAGTGTTTCTTCACATCTGTAAAGAAAGCCCACAGATAAGAGATCACTTCACTGAAGAATAAAAAAGCAAATTCTTCCCACCTTAAAGCTCTGAATGACTCACTTCTGAATAAGCTTCTAGAATACACACAGGATCTCAAAACCCCTGACAAGTTACATCATAAAGGTCACTTTCAAATAAGCCTAGTTATTTCATAAAGCAAGTTCAAGTGAAAAACATAAATTTTTATGAACTCCCCCTCTCCCACTTTCACTTGCCTAATATGCATACTGTTAGCAGCAATATAATTCAATGGGCAAAGTATGAATTCATATGTAAACATCTACAAATAGCTATAATCTAATATTCACCTACCTGTAGAGGAGTTCGATATAACCACTTTTCTTTATCAACTTGAAGCTGCATACAAGCAAAAAGATCACAAACTGCTGGGAGGCCGTAACAGTCTGGGGGGAAGTTAGGTTTCTCCTGTAGGGGTGAATTAAGAAATACTTCCTGCAATAAGATAAACGGTGGGTTGCTTTAAGACAACTGAAGGGCATAAGAACAACCTAACCATCTTCCAAATATTGTCTATAAAGGATAAGTTAAATGTAGGCCATCCTCTCTAATAACCAAAAGCAAAAGTGACTATTATTTCTACCGCAAATCTTTTCCATAAAAAGCAGTAAAACGGGCTGGGATATTTTTCTTTCCTGTAGGATAAAGGATGGGAGCCTGGAAAATACACAAAAAATTCAGTCTGAATCATCATAAATCATCCATTCTTTTGCTAGCGTGGCACCAAAATTAATCCCTCTGCCAAATCTGGTATTTAATACTTAAGGATCCTTTTGCATGGTTTGGGATTAAGAAAGTACAACTGGGTGCTGTTTGGATGTCTGTGCTCACCTGAGCCTTCTTTCGAAGTAGCCACTTGTCTTCTCCAGAAGATAACTGGCTGAGGTTCCCCATCTTCTTTCCTGGCAAGACCCAGTCAGCTGTGTTAAAGGGACACCAGGAAGTGGTCATGTGGCTTTTAAGTTTTTGTTTGCCAGCTCTGTTCTCAGTACTAGGCACTTTCTTGGGACTTTCTTCTTTGCATAAGGGCCTGATGAGCCACTCTGACAAGGGACCATTCTTTATGACTTGGAAGGAATCAGCAATTCTAGATGCCATTGCCTTTGGTACCTTAGTTTGTTCTGTAATCTCTCTTCTGGAAGGACAGAGCCACTTATTCAGGAAATCTTTATGCTTCTCAGGCTCAGGTTGCGTTTCCACAGGCATCCCATTTTTATTCTTTCCTTCTTTCTTCAGAAGCCATTTATACAGTGCTTCCTTCCCACAGTTCTCATCACACACACACTCTGCAAAGCTGGTGCAGGGCTCATTGGCTTTGCATACCTCCTCTACCTTATATGGGTCCTGATGGTTCTGGACAAGCCAATCCTCAGTAATCATGCTGGAGGTGGACAATGGTTTCTTGGCCTCCAAATGGTCATTCAGGCACTTCAGATTGCCCAGGTTTTCAATCTCCACACCTTTGGGCTGGCTGCCCTGACAGTTGGTACAGGAGTCAGGCTTAAGAAGCCAATCACTCACATTGAAGGACTGGAACAAGTGCTTGAACTTCTCACTGGGTTCATGGCTGCCATTCTCAGGCTTCTCCAGGTTATGGGATTCCCGGGGAGTCACCAGCCAATCAGATAGGTCCATCTCATCTGGATCATGAAGCTCTAGCTCTTCAACCTTTTCAATCTCCATGGAGAAAGATCTGGTAGTAGAATGGCTGTTACACTTTTGGTAACTTGGTTTTTCAGGAACTTCTTGTTGCTGACTCTTGAGGAGCCAGTTTTCCAAACCCTTTAGGTTGCCCCAAACATTACTGAAGAAATTGCAGGCTCTGGCGGAATTCTATACAAGAAGTGTACAATATTAGTTTGCCAGAACAATTATGAATGCGTTGAAGATTCTGTCTGAATATTTACTGTCTTGCCCAATGTTTCTAAATTTAAGTATACAAAGCCAAGAGGCAAGAGATTTTTCTGTTTAGATATTAAAATATATATTTGATTACATAAAATGTTTTATAGTTTTAAAAAATTGAAAAATATTAAAGGCAAACTAAGTATTTGTAGCATATTTGATGGAAAAGAAGCTAATATCTATAATATACCTTTACAAATAAAGACAAAAATGGGCAAAGCATATATCAGGTAAGTCGTCAAAGAAGCCTCATAAACTTGAAAATACCTAACCTCCTTACCAATCAAAGAAACTCACAAGCAAAATTGATATTTTGTGTCAAATTCAGAGGAAAAAAACTTAATGACTACCACTATCAGCGAGGTTTCAGGGAAGCAGGTAACCTGACTACTCTGCTGCTGGGAATATAAAATGTTACCAACTTCCTAGAGAGCCAAATTAGCAATATGTCTTAAAGCTTATGCAGAATTATAATCTAGTAATGCAATTTCTAGTAATTAACTCCGAAGGAACTAATCAAGAATGTGCACAAATAATTAGGTCCTGGATGTTTAGGGGAGCTTTGTTTATACCAAGAAAAACTGGAATTTTAGTTATAGACAATCGAAATATTATCTTGTATTATTAAAGATTTTATAGAAGAAATTAAATGACAGAGAAATATTTTCATGCTATATTGGTGAAAAAATCTACTTACCAACAGGACTTACAGAATGATTTTTTAATAGTATATGTATGCATAGAAAATTGATGTATATCAACAAAAAATATTACAGTGTTTGTTTCTTAATTTTGGAATTATGAGTTTGTTTTTGAATTCTTTATTTTCTAAACTTTCTATATATAGTGAAGAGATGTCACTATTGTTATAAAAATGTTAAACAAAAAATATTACAGTGTTTGTTTCTTAATTTTGGAATTATGAGTTTGTTTTTGAGTTCTTTATTTTCTAAACTTTCTATATATAGTGAAGAGATGTCACTATTGTTATAAAAATGTTAACAATGTGTTTCCATACTACAAACAAAAACTAAACAAAGACATGTAATACTAATTAGTAACTAACCCCATCTACTACTATATTTATCTCAGAAACAGTAAAGGCAACAACATACCTGACTATTCTCCAAGGTCTGCTTTTGAATGAGCCAGTCTTGGGGGTTGGTGCTGGGTATGTATGGCACCTGTCGACCACTGGGAGGTTTGCTTCCTAGAAGCCATTCACTGAGAGGGACAGCTGTGATGCTGGATGCTGACTTCTGCTAATTACATAATACTTTGCTGTTTAACAAGGTAATGTCAAATGCAATAGAAAGTTTACCAGAAAAACAGAAGACCCAAGTTAATCTTGGCTTGCACTGAACCTGGGCTAGTCACATACCTTCCTTGAGCCTCAATTTTCATAATCATAAAAAAGGAGTATAGCTGATCTCTAGAGTTCATCACAACTCAAATGTCTAGGACCCTTTATTCACACTGCCTTTAGAAATAAATCATCTCCATGATTTATAAAGAGGATCCCTAAGAGAAAACCAATACCAATAAAAGAGCTAATGATAATTTCCTATGAACTGATTGGTAATGATCACTTTCTCTCTTGTTCAGCATCTATAAAACATCTCAAGGGAAGCATTCGATTGCATAAACAAGTTAGTTTATTACTACTGGAGGCTTTTCATAAATAAATAGTAGCACAAAAAAGTTCACTTAGTCAAAACCCAAAAGAAAATATAAGCCAAGTAATGACGCAGTTACTAGAAACAAAATGACATTTTACCTGCTCTGGCATTGGGATATAGCCTCTTTTCTCCAGGAAGGGCACAATATTTGATGAACTACCATGAGCCATCAGGTGCTCAGGAATTTGCTGTAAAATGAAGAGAATTTAATCAAGTTATTTATGCTACGCTTTCACACCAAAAGTCAAATTATAATCCATTAATTTCAAAAGTATTAAGCAAAAGCATTACCATTTCACTAGAATAAATACTGTTCATACTAAATTCAATGACCTACAAAGCAATTATCAAATCTGAGAGTTCTCTATATAACTATCATCGTATAAGAAATCTTCACCAGTACTGGTAGCACTAATGCTCTTAACAAGGCCAGATGGTTATGTTTACTTCTTTACCAAGGACCACTCAAGCCATAAATTTTATAAGAAATATGTCAAAAGCGTACAAGAATACATGATGAATTCCAAAGACTACCAATGAGTCAATACCACATTCCAGGAATTACCAGCCTAATGCCCCATCAACTCAGACACAAAATTTCTGAAACTTAAAAAATTCTCAGGAAAGCCACTATTCATAGTAAAAATGTAATTTAAAAACAAACAAAAAACCCATCTGTAAGGACGCAGACTTGAAAAGCACCCAATGAACCATCTGAGATCAGCATTACTTACAATAGTCTTGAGGGACCCAAATGTGGTGATGGTCTGGCGCAGAGAAGTTGTGTCTGCTTCAAAGAGCAGGACAGTTGAATCTTCTGGTTTAAGGGTCAAACTGCCCAGTCTGGGGAAAAAATAAACAAAATCTGGCTATTTTTAAGAAACATCTACTTCAACTTCATCCAAAGCAGAGCCAAACTGTAAGTTTAAATGCCTACACTCTTCTAAGAAATTCAACCAAACGTAGATGGCTTAATCATGTATCACCAAATACAACATTAAATAGGGCTGGCTGGTTAGCTCACTTGAGAGAACATTGTTCTAATAACACTAAGGTCAAGGGTTTGGATCCCCATACAGGCCAGCCGCCAAAAAAAAAAAAAAAACACAAATATAACATTAAATATTTAAAGCAGGATGATCTTATCACAGGAACAGAGAAGTCAAGTTAAATCGAACACATGCAATGAGTTACAAAATTGACTTTCTTTTAATATACCAAAGTCAAAAAGCCAAAAGTCAAAACAAGTAAAAAGGATCTTTACCTGTCCAGGCACACTGAGACTTGATTGGCTAGATCTTTGTTTTGTGTGCACTCCAGTTGATGAATAAGACAATTGAACTGGCCCAATAACTATAAGAAAAAACGAAACCATGTAGCCAATGGTACTAAAAACAACAGCTATATCCAAATAAACAAATAGCACTTGAGATTAAACCTTGATCTAACATTAATGCTGCGTTACAAGGAAAACATTCTCTGGAAACAGAAACCAGGCTCAAACCTATTCTATCCATGCAGCTACCTTACCCAGTAAAGCTGCTGGGCCTGCTGCTGAAGTGTCTCCTCTTTAAGCTGATAGATGAGATCTACTTGTTCATACAGCCACACCTCACGGCTTCGAAGGCATTCCAGGTGACGGCTTATGCAACTGTGAATCTGAGCTTTGACCTAGAAAACACATAGATGTTAGCTTCACTAGTGCTGATAAGGCCAAAGAACGATGAGGTTCTTAAATTTTTTGGAGGTTGAGTCATAAATCCTTATGATTATCCAATGACATCTGTGGAGCATCCTCCCAGAAAAATGCATATATTCAAAATTTTGCCTCAGTTTCAGGGTTTAATGTCTCAAAGCCCAACCATGGACCCAACAAACCTACAAACACCAGTTTAATAATCTTTAAACACACCTGATCTCTAAAATCCTCGTTCAATACCAATCCTCCTAAGAGAATCAGGTTTATTTGGGGTGTCCTAAAGTAATCAAGAGAAAATATACGGATATGCCAGGACATACTGATCCTCCTCAGTTTACCATACAATTTTAAAACCTATGGCTTTACAAGTTTATGGGCAGAATAAGTATTAACCTAATAACTACCTCTTATCTCTTTTCCTGCCCCACAGAATGATCAGTCTATTTTCAGGTCAACTGAGTGAAGACATGTGCCACCATATGTCAACAGCTAGAAGACTAAATGTTTCTGGAAGCATAAACAGGGATTTAAATGGGGTCTAAATATAAAAATCCCCTGGAAAAAAATCAAAACAGCTATAAATTATCCATGAGAATCCACATAAGAAACTGTATTTTAAAACATATTTTTTCCTGTGTAATAAAGTTGTATTTCTAAGTCATATAATACTTGCTCTATGCACTCACGCATCTGCCTTATTTCCCCTTGGGACTTCCTCCTGGCACCAACATGTCAGGCAGCTGACTAGGACTAAGCAGACCACACAAGACATGGGGTGCAACTTTTTGATTGGCACTGAAAAGCCAAGTCTTCGGCCATGCCCTAATCAGCCCTGTGCTAAGAGTCCAAACAAGAAAAGAGAAAATCTCACATCACACCTCTCGCAAGTTATCTTTAATTTGCTGTTCAGCCCGGAGAACTCCACCAATGGCAAGCTCCAACTCTCTCCGTGCATCACTACACCTCAAAAGGGGTTCTCTAGTACTGGAGCAGCCACTCTGGTCCTGTGAGGCATTCATTCTGCTCACTGTTCCTTTAAAAGAAAAAAAAAAAACAAAAAACAATCCAAATAGCACCATAACTACAACCAAAAACCGCCTTTCAACCATCCCTCAAATGATCATTCCAACCGGCTCCCAGTTAGTAACTACTTAGATTACTGCCAACACAGAACCTGGGCACATAGGATATTCTTAATAAATGTTGCCTCCTTCCTCCCCTACCATCACCACCACTGTTCCTGCCATAAAATTCTATGAATCTACTTTAGTAATACCTTACATGTGAACAGAAATTTCTGAAAAAATACACTAATTTTCCTCAATCAATAGAGCATATAGTTTCCAAAAAAAATTAAAAGAACATTAGAATGTAAGTTTCTATTTATAACACACATAAAGTCATATGAGACATATGTTCCTCTTCACAGATTTGGAGATGAAGACTAAAAAGCACAGAAGGACCCATAATTACTTTGAAAATAAGCTGCAAAAAATATATAACTTGATACACAAGGTTTAGAACACTCTTTCACAAATGGCATTTGCCTGAACTTATTGAAAGAAGAAATTTATTTTCTTTTTTTAGGTGGCTTTTTTTTTTCAAATGTAGGAAGAACTTAAGAATGACTTCATAGCTATGAAGCTCTCAAGAATATACAACTCACAAAATAATTTCATATGATTCTAATATAAAGGAGGTACAAAAACCAGTGTGGGTAAATACGGGTGGTTCTCTAATAAGCTCAGGTTTAGGAGAAATAAGAGAAGCGGAAAGAATAGCACATAATGATATATTGAGACTGGAATAGAAGACTGTCAGTAAAGCAGTGAAGTAAAGCTTAACAAAAGCCACTGAAGAACAATTTAGTGTCTATCTTGGATAGATCTATGGTGAAGAGATGGTTTCTAAACATGTTTTAAAATAAGACAGCAGTGATCACTGTAGCCCAGCAAGGGTTCACTAAGCCCTGTGATACCACAGTTATTTCCTTTTGGGTAGTTTTACTAAACTGGCCAGTCAATGTAATGCGGTAGACACAATGTATGTGCATGACAATGACTTGCAGCAAGAGTGTAAGATATCTTTGTGGACAAAGTGAACATGAGCTAAATAGAAGTACAACTACTTGAATAACAGGATTGTTTTTTTACAAAGTACTCAAAAGACAATGGATTAAGGCCAGTCTGTAAAGTTCTTAGAGGCATTTCCCTGCTTTCCCTAACTATTCGACTGTCCTCCCTAATTACTTGGATGAAAAACAGAAGGTAGACATTAAAGTTGGAGATAACATGGAGCAATGACAGAAAAAGATTTCAAAGTAATTTCTATATAGCTGTTAAATTTTATAAAACAAAATAATAAACATTTTGCACCTGAATGTGTGGAGGACAAGGTGGAAGAAAATAAATTATTTTTGAAGGATGGAGATCTTTAATTAAAGGCAAGCTCTATATGAGTTAGTGTGCTGGGTCTGAGGGAAAAATAACTTGCATGCTATTTGCCTGCATTTACCAAAAGCACAGCATTTGTCACAGGACTGTTCCATGTTTACACACTAATGTTGACATTTATTTCTGAGTAACAAACTTTAGAAGAGGGCATTTAGAAAAGGGGGAAAGGCCTCAAAACCATGAGAAACTTCTCCAGGAAAGAAGGCTGTTTAGACTAGATAAAGGACATCTCTGAGAGGACATGATCACTATTCCCGATATTGGGAGACCTGTCAAATGGGAAGAATTAGACTTGTTCAAAATAGTCCCAAGGGGTGTGTTTGGGAGAGGGATTAACAGGAGATGTTTTAGGCAAAATAAGGAAGATTTCCTAACAGTCCTGAAGGCAATGACCTCCTCAGAGAAGCTAGCTATAGGCTAAACAGTGGCCTACCCAGTGTCGGGTCCTCCAAATCGCTGACAGTACATTTGAGACAAAGGGACTTTGGCCTTGATGGCATTTTCAAGACTAGGTTTAGGGCCAGGAGCCTAGCTGAAAGCTGAATAGTCACAAAAGTGGTGTGAGTCCCACCCTTAGAAATAAAACGGGAAGAAGCAGCCCAAAAGGCTTTTTTCCTACCATCTCAGCAAAACATTCAGATTCAGGAACTAGAGTTCCTACCAGAAACTGAAAGATTCAGGAAACTTCCTAACTTCCCCTTGTTAATTCCGTTGCCTCAGTCTGTTTCCCCATAATGATCTATAAAAAGGAAGTACTTCCTTAATTGGATTTCACACGAATCCCTGTGGAAATTTTTCCAATTCTGGAAACACCAGCTATGGTTACTTTGCTGCTGCCTTTTTCACAGCGTAAACTGCCTGTTTTAAGCAGAAGCATTAGTGTGCACTTGGCACACATTGTAGGGACTTTGAAAAACACCTGTATAACACAGGTGAAATGCTGCTCAGATTTGGAGACCTGGAGAGCCACCTCATTTACAAGCTGCTTCCCTCTGCACTTTCGTCAATCACGCAAGGCATGTTAACTGTCTTTCAAACGTATTAACCAACTTTCTTTGCCTGTGCCAAATTTCCCATTCTTAGTTCCTCACCATTTTTGTGGAATGCCACAAAACCTGGCACAGTGTAAATTTAATCAATAAAATTAAGTGTTACTTTGCACTATCAAAAAACCAAGAACTCTGGTAGAGACATGAGACAAATTCAAATGCATACATTACTGACTGTATTACTAAATCCTTAAAGCATGTCTTAATTCAATCACAATACTACACAACTGCCTAATAAGAATAGAATATGGTAAAAGTATACACGCTGGATTTTCTTCTGATCAGCTATGGACAGTCTGTAGGATAAGAATAAAAAGTTACAAAACTGGTTTTTCCACATAGTTATCACAATTTTTCAAATTAAAATGGACATTAACAGTTGGTTAGAGCATGGTATTGATAACACCAATGTCCAGAGTTTGAACCCTGTTACCAGCCAGCCACCAAAAAAAAAAAAACCCAAACAAACAAAAAAAATAGGTGTTATCCCTCAAAATAGTCCTCTTGTTAGAATAAGGGCTTTAAAGTCCATTTGTCATCACTAAGAAAACTTCTGTATGACCAGTACCAGTACGCTTGCCCCTTTGTTGCCTTTGGCTCTGTCCCTCCTCCCTGTGGGGCAAAGGACAGTCAGCTTCCATAGCCTGGATCCCAAGAAAGGAGCTGTGCTTGCCTTCTTGTACTGTGACAAAAGGAAGCCTTCAGAGTCAAAATCAAGAGCCCCATCACAGGGGTGAACTCAAATCACAATGAGTTAAGATCTGGTCCAGCTTTATGAAATGTCACATCCTAAGAGACTTGTATGAGGTAAAGAGTTCACATGGCCATTTTCAACAATAATTTCACTATTTGTTTCAGGTTCAAGAGCCAGCGCAGCAATCATGATGGTTAAGAGATCTCTCCGGAGTCTGACAAACCTGAGTTCTGGCTGTGTCTGCAAGCTTTAGACCCGGGAGCTAGTAACAACTTCTCTGGGCCTCCACTTCCTCTGAGAAAAAGGAGACAGTGATAGCAGCTACAGAGAACTACAGTAAGGATGAAGTGACATATTATCTGTCTATAAGCACATAACCTCAGCCCCTGCACACTACAGATACTCCACGTTCCTTTTTAACATTGTGGTTGTTATTGTTATTAGGCTTAGCTGAGTAATGGGGACCTGAGTAACCTCTACCTTTGGAGTACAGAAAACAGCACTGAAGCTGGAAAAGTCTTTGAAGTAGGCCCTGACTTAGCAATCTTTTAGCCACCTATCAGTGCTATGACCTTGGACCCTGTGCCCTTTTTGAAACTAACTTCCTAATTCATAAGTGTGGATAACAATACAGACCTCATAGACAAAAGGGGGAAGAAGATGGTGCTTGTTTAATAAACTTTAGCTCCCCATCTAGTCTTTCATCATAACACATAGCAAAAGGTAAATTGTATGGCAAAAACTCAATGGTCTAAATCCTCTACATACCACGTATGCACACCTTTATGTGTTTTCTTGTAAAATGACTGGACAAAATAAGCTCTAATTCTAAAAGTCAAACCAATAAAAGATTATTAAAAATGTATTTTTATCTTCACCTTCATAATCTAAACAACTGCCCTACCACCTTCAAAAAAGAAATGCCTTAAATGTCTGTTTTTAAAGACAAAGTTAAAAGTTTAAGTGCTTTCTAAAACTTCCTTGCCTCTAGGATCCCTATCCTAAGTTTTTGGGAGGAGGAGGGATAAAGGTGGGGAAGAGAAATACACATGCACTTCAAACAAATAACTGAACCTGCAGTGTCCTCAAGGAGTTCTACAAACTATACATGCCATACTTACGCAATGCTTTGTACAAATCTGGTTATGGAACCAGAATTGAGCAACTAACCACAAATGAAACTAAATTATTATTATATGCTTTAACTATAAAATATCCAAAGAGCTATACCCTTCTTGTGACCCATACAAACCACAATTTAAAATTGGAAAAAACTTAACCATCTTTTTAGTACACCACCTCATTTTACATATGAAGCCACAAAGGCCCAGACAGTTTAAATGACCCACCCAAAGCACCACAGCCATAAGGGATAAGATTTGGGTTTAGAACTAAGGTTCCCAACGTCTAGTCCTGGGTCTTCTCCCCAAAGTGGGTGGCTTCTTCCTTTCGTATAGTGTCACACATAAATTATTTTTATTTGCCAACACTAGAGTTTAAAATCAACCATTCCAATGGGTTACTACTGGAATAACTTCCATTGAGATTCTCAGCTCATTTTCATAGTCCTCAATGAATTATAAGCACAATTTTTTCACAACCTTTTGCCTTGGATAAGGCTAACAAAAATAAGTAGTGCCCCTGCATGTCATGATAAGTTCAAAATAATCAAAACACTGCCAAGTACCAATGCCAAGTACGAAGGACAGGAGCAAAAGCCCTGGGTTCTGAGCCAACGTCTGTATCACAGCTGCTCAGGGCTTCATTTGTCGTCTGAATGAAGGCTTAGACTAGATCATTTCTAACTCTACCTTCCAGCTCCCACATTCTTTGCTCCCCTTGCTACCTGCCTCTCCTCCCCGCAAGAAAACCTCCAGTTTTTACTTATTTTCCCGGCATCTGATCATTGCTAAAAAGCCAAGCCCATAAGAATCAATCCACAGGATGCATACGTATTCTATGTATTGCTAAATTCAAAATACTAACTGCCAATTTGGTTATCTTTGATGAAACAACCTACACTGGACCGTTTGTACAAACTCTGAATAAATAAATTAAAAATAATTAGTATTTCACAATTTTACCTTGAGAAACTTTTCTTCACACGTTCTTTCTTCTGTAAGCTTAAAAAAAAAATGTTTGATATAATTCATTAACTCAAAGATTATACAGCTCTTACCCTAGCCCCAGCCCACTTTAAATTCTTTATCCAAACAAGTAGTTTTGAAGTCCAGAATCTGGTTCTCCGTTAACGTCTCAAGAGAATTAAAATAAGGTGACAGCAAGCCCACTACAGGATATTTTAAGATTTTTTAACACTTTGGAGCTTACTGCGCTCGGATCTACCTTTACACATGTAACTGCGATCAATCCCAGCACATCAGCTTTCTGAGGCAGTAACTGAAAGCCGCCACAACATTCTACGATCTAATGGTGGAATTAAGCAAGGCTTTTCTAGTGCAAACACTAGAAAGCTAATGGTAGAAGGAAACACGGCGTTTCTAGTTCAAAATCAACACTGACTCATGCGGCCTTCCAGGCTTCCCCAACCCCCTCTAGGAGAGGGCGGCCAGCGGAGCCCTCGCCCTGCGGTTTCCGAAGTCACAGTAGCGCGTCCAAGGTGGCTCCCGGCCGGCGCGGCCACCGCCAGCGCGCATGCGCGCAGCCCNAACCACAATTTAAAATTGGAAAAAACTTAACCATCTTTTTAGTACACCACCTCATTTTACACATGAAGCCACAAAGGCCCAGACAGTTTAAATGACCCACCCAAAGCACCACAGCCATAAGGATAAGATTTGGGTTTAGAACTAAGGTTCCCAACACGCGGCCACCGCCAGCGCGCATGCGCGCAGCCCGGACGCAGGGCCCTGCCCCGCACGGCGCCTCCCTGCAAGGCAAGCCGACCCGGAGGTCCCCGCTGCGGCCCCTGGTGTACCTCGCAGGCCAGGTCCCCGCCGCGCCAGCTCGCTTTACCCTCAGCCTGGGTGCGAAAAGTTGCCGAGCCCGCGGCCCGGCCCCGCCCCTGCGCCTGCGCCTCAGGGCGCACGCCAGGGTGGGACGGGAGGCTCCGCCCACTGGGCCGCCCTAGACCCACCCGGCGGCTCGTCAGTCTCCAGCCCCGGACGCCGGGCTCTCCTCTTCCCGTCTGCCCTCCCTCTCCGCGCGCCTGTCGTCAAGACGTCTTTGCTTTAAAGGGGTTGCTGCTAATCACTACAGAGAAATAAACGTGGGGCAGTCAGATTGGAATGTACCTGGCCAGCAGCTGTGACTTCCTGTGAGATTACCACTGTCGGTCCACCTGTGGTTCAGCCCTCAGCTTTGGTTTCAGGCTCTCAGACATCCCATCTCAACTGTGACACATCTCCTCTGTGTCTGCCTCAGGACTGTCCTGCTCACGGTACCTCTAGTTTTCCCTTTTCTCCAAAAATAATCCTTATAGCTTGCATATCCAATCGGGCCAGAAAATGAAATCAAGACAGCATTTTCACTCACTTTCAGTCAATTTTTTAAATATAAAATACTTCCTTTGCTGGCCAGTTAGCTGAGTTAGTTAGAACATGGTCCTGATTAACACCAACGTCAAGGGTTCAGATCCCCTTACCGGCCAGCCCCAAAACAAAGACAAAACATTAAAAATACTTTCTCTTGTCTCTGCATATAAATAGTAATAGAAAAGCAAACCCCCATAAGAAAAACCAAAGAGGAGCACTCAGAGCCATCACCCTCAATTAAGCATCATTCAGAGTTCAGAAGAACAACGTTTGTAGAGGCACTTTCTCTGCCTGTGATACGTATTTTCTGGGATCCCAATTCAGACATTACCAAAAATAATGAGAAAACATTTTTTCTAATTCCAAATATCCTCCTTAGATAACTCATTTTATGAAGATTCAAAGAAAATTAGATATACCTTTGAACGATCGAAGTTAAAATTTTGTGGTCCTTTGTACTGTTAAAATTATAGGAGGCCATTGTTTTGGACAAAGCTCCTACACTCGGCCCCAACACACCAGACTAAAAACCAAAATGGTGTCACCCCTGCTAAGTTCCACATCACCAAATCTAAACTAAGTTGTTTTCTGACCTTCTGAGAAATCAGGAGAGAGAGAGAACAACCAATTTCCCAAAAAGGCCAGTTTAAATCTTCAATAGGTATGATAATGAAGTTTCATCTACTTTAATCCTCACGCTACAAGGGTAGCCTGAAGTAACTGATGTTAATAATCAATTTTTTTGTTGTTTCCCTGTCACCACCGTACAAGGAAATTAACTTTGAAATGACCAATCTGCTTTTTGTTCTTTGTTTCTACTTTCTTCAGCCTTTTCTCTCTATAAAACCCCATCTCCTCTAGCGTCCGCCCGTGGCTCACTTAGGAGTGTGGTGCTGATAACACCAAGGCTGCGGGTTGAGATCCCTATGTAGGGATGGCCAGTTAGCTCAATTGGTAGAGCGTGGTGCTGACAACACCAAGTCAAGGGTTAAGATCTCCTTACCGGTCATCCTTTAAAAAAAAAAAAATCTCCTCTGCTCATTGGAATACTTATTCTATTTTATGGAATGATTTGTTGCCCATTTCTAGAATCACAATAAAGGCAATTGAGATGTTTAACTAAATTTGTTATAATTTTGTCCTTTGACAGTACTCCATGCCAATGGCTAGAAAGAGGGAATTTTTATTCTTTTAAAATATAACTGATGTCAAGAACTCTCATCTCTGTGTGTCCCTATAAAGTGATCACAAGGGGCTGGCTGGTTAGCTCAATTGGGAGAGCATGATGCTGGTAACACCAATGTCATGGGTTTGGATCCCTATAAAATGATCACAGTGTAAATACAGAGAAACTTTGTTGGCCATCACCTACTCATCCAATGCCTCTATTCCCTCTCTTAGAGATCCTGACCAAACACCCCAGCACACCAAATGGTCCAGATACTCCCCCACTTAAGTTTCCACTGAGTTACACAGTTACTGAGTCACTTACGTTTGTTCTCAAGCTGGCTTATACCAGCTTTAGTTACTGTAATAATGTGATTTATTAGTTACATAAACAAGGGCTGGTCAGTTAGCTCAGTTGGATAGAGTGAAGCGTTATAACAATAGAGTCAAGGGTTCAGATCCCCCTACCTGCCAGCCGCAAAAAATACACACACACACACACACACACACACACACACACTATATATAAACATAGAAAGACTTGGCATTGAAGCGTTATAACAATAGAGTCAAGGGTTCAGATCCCCCTACCTGCCAGCCGCAAAAAATATACACACACACACACACACACACACACACTATATATAAACATAGAAAGACTTGGCATAAGAAAATCCTAAAAATCTAGAAGAATTCTGCACTCAGACCACTTTGCAATTGCCTCTTTCCTCCCTTAAGCTTCGTTATTTACCCTCGTGTCCTTACAAAATGTTTAGGTTTTAAAAGGGAAAAATTCATAAGGCATTTTGTCTCTCTTCTGCTTCAAGAATTTCTGCACTGTCTTAAAACAACAGAATCATCCAATCTTAGTAGATCATCTTATCTAAAGGGGCATGAACTATATAGTTCTCCAATGACTCTCCACTTGCCTATAGGATAAAGTCCAAATTTCTTATAAAAGCAATAAGACTATTGTATTAGTCAGCATTCTCCTGACAGACAGAACCAATAGGACATAGACAAACGAAAGGGGATTTATTAGGGAAATTGGCTCACGATTATGGAGGCTGAGTAGTCCCACAACAGGCTGTCTGCAAGCTAGAGACCCTGGGATGCCAGTAGCTTGGCTCAATCCAAGTCCAAAAGTCTCAGAGACAAGGGAAGTCGATGGTGTAATTATTCTCGGTCTGAAACCAAAGTCCTGAGAACCCTGGGGCCACTTGTGTCTAAGTCCCAGAGTCCAAAGCCTGGAGTTCTGATGTCCAGTGACAGGAGAGGAAGCATGTATCCCAACTTCAGCAGATAGACACATACATTTGTCTTTCCTATGTGTTTGTTCTCTCGGGGCCCCCCGCAGATTGGGTGGTGCTTGCCCACAATGAGAGTGGATCTTCCCCACGTAGTCTAGTCAGACTCACATGTTAATCTCCTCTGGAAACACCCTCATATACACCCCAAAACAAAGCTTTATCAGGTTTCTCCTAATCCAGTCAAGTTGACACCTAAAATCACAGCTCTCTATTTTCTGGCCTCAGACTGATTCTCCTGCTGTCTCCAGAGCAGCCCCACACCCTGCTCTCGACAGCTGTTCCATTCATAGTTCAGTCTAGTTCACCTTGTCCAGCTCGGCTCTCCCAGCTCTCTCTGCCAACAATGCCAGTCCCTTCTTTTCTCCCTACCTGTCCACCTTTCAAGTCACCACCATTATGAAGCCTTTCCTGACCAAGCACTTCACTCCTCAGTAGAGTTGGCATCTGTCTCCTTTTTGCCGAATGTAATCTGTATAAATTTCCAGCATGACACGAGTTACCCTTATTATTACATGCCTGCCTCCCTTAGCCTGAGAGCTCCTTGAGAGAAGAGGCCATATCTTATTTAGCTTTGTATACCCTGATGCTGAAAGGACAGCCTAGCATCACTACCTGGGCATTACCAACCCCCTCCACATTCTATGTGTGCTATTGAATCAGCATAAAGAAAATGATGTCCCTAATGTTATACAATACTTGGCCCTAAAACGCAACTGAGACTTAATATATTTTTGATAAATGGATGGGTGAATAAATAATAAATAACGTCTCAAGTTTAGATCAGCAACGGTAGCATGGTATACTTCCGCTTTAAACATAATCAATTTGATGTCCCACTGTATTTACAACCAACTCTGGGTAATATAGTCAAGGGTAGGAAAACACGTTACTTATCTACCATCACAAGTAATTTTTTATTCCTGGGTTTATATGGTAAATATCTTGTGATTTTCCTCACAGAAGCAAACAAGTGATCAAATACTTTCTCTCCTCTAAAGCCTAGGGAACTAGGAATAATGCCAAAATAAAACTCAAAATATACCTGAGATTATGTTCTTTGGAAAGCTGTAATTGTCCAAGTATTAAAAGACTTACAGAGCATGGTGTTGTAACACCAAGGTCAAGGGTTCAGATACCCGTACCAGTCAGCTGCCAAAAAATAAAAATAAAAGACTTAACTTCTTACCTGTGACCAAACTGACAAACAAAAACCTTTCAACCTATTTTGTCTGTTATTCATTCCTTCACTGAACTGAATCATCATGTTTATAAAGCACTCCAGGTAATGCTGGGTAGGAGGAATATTAAGCCTCAAAAGTGGCCCCCGAACACACTCCCAGCGCCAAAAAGAAATATCTTGATTCAACTGTATAATCAAGCCAAGCAAAATCAGGGATGACACCTTGGGATAAGAATGGCTAAGAATGTAGTATCTTTCATGTCAGAAGTTAAGTAAAAGAAGCACCCTCAAAATAATTGTTCACTTGCCAGTGAATCTATCTAACTCAGAGTATGGATGACACACTGTTGCAGTGAGCAGGACCAAAGCCATGTTGGGATCTAAAGCCACATGGGCCCTTAAAGATTTTGAAAGGACACAGTTTTTTTCTTGTCATGAATTTCTCTGAGTTCCCTCTTTTCCCATGGTTATTTGATAAGTTGAACCTTGGTTATGGGGCAAGATGACATTATTTACATGAATGTAAAGTTGTTTTCCAGCCAGGCTGAAGCTGCAGACTTGGAACGAGGCACATACTATCCAGTAGAACCCTAATATGAGGACGGGAACAGAAACCAGTCTTGGTGAGACTATGTACCTGAGACCTTGTGTGAAGCCATCGTGGCTCACCTACCCCTCCCTCCTGCTCTTTATTTCCTACGTTCCTTTCTGTTGGCCCTCCCTTTAAGAATTCCTCAGTAAATCCGAGTCTTTGAGATGGCTTTAGTCTGGCCATTCTCCGTCAGGTTTACCAGAGACATGGGTTAGCCTACCATCTATCCTCATGTCACCAATACTCCCAAATAAAAGCTGACTTCCATTTTCACCAACATTTGACTTTTGAGTGGTTTGTTTTTTAAAGGGAGCAGGCAGCCAGACCTGTGTGCACTGTAACAATGCCAGGATTTGTGGTATTGCAGCCCTGACCATAAGCTTGTGATAATTGCAATGTTATGATTTAAAAATCGAAGTCATGCTGAGAAGGACTAGATGGCAACTCCTCTAACTGACAGAGAGATATTATAATGCTACTCTCCAGAGCAAAAATGGTCAACTTAGGCTTCCACAATGTTCATGTGCATTCTACGCTGAAGCAATGTATTTAGACATACTTATAATGAGGGGCTGTCGGGTTAGCTCAGCAGGTTAGACCAAAGTCCAGGGTTTGATCCCTATAGTGGTCAGCCACCCTCGCCCCACTAAAAAATTAGACATACTTATAATGAAAGTAAAGCCAAAATGAAAACCTTGGACAAAAATTCTAAAAGGGCTAAAAAGTAGCAGAAAGAATAATAAAAATGCCATGGACATCTACAGTTCTCTCATGAAACTGAACTTAATCCAATCCATACATACTGGTTGGTCCCTTACTATAGCCACTTTAGGCTTGCCTTTAGCAACCTAACTGGTATATGAACAGAGGCGCTAAATTCATTGCTCATTTCAGTAATGCTTCAGCAAGTGTTCCCTGAACCAGAAAGACATTCCATTCTATATCCTAAATAGTGACAAGTCTTCATTCTCTGAGGCTGAGTATACTTTTTTGGAAAGAAAAGACAATTAATATATGTTAAGCACTTAGAATAGTGCCTGACACATAGTAAGAGCTATATAGGTATTAGCTATTTTTATTACTTTTAGTCAGGGAATGGAATATGATAATAAGACATTTTATCATGCAGTCCATCAATTTAATATGTCATCATCATCTCTCTCCAGGATTCTTGCAGAAACCTCATAACTGTGGCCCACTCTTTCCTCCTCCTCTCCTCCTTGCTGCTCCTCCAGCATACCAAGGATGCTTCCGCCACAGGACCCTTGGCACCTTCCTGCATATATCCTCATGCCCATGCCTTCACTTCCTTCAGGCGTCTGCTCATCTTCTCAGTGAAGCCATTCCTTACCATCCTATATAAAGTCTTCCATCCATTCCCCCTTTATATGCTTTATTATTCTCCATAATACTTATCACAATCTGAAATATAGAAATCATTTATTTTCTGAAGGGCTGGCCAGTTAGCTCAGTTGGATAGAGCACCGTCTTGTAATACCAAGGTCAAGGGTCTGGTTACCCTTACTGCCCACCATCAAAAACAAACATTTATTTTCTGACCATCCTCCCCCGCCTTCAGTAAACACATTAGAAGGTAAGTTCCATGTGGTGGGGACTTTGTCTTTTTGCTCATTGTTGAATAGTAGGTGTTCAATAATTATTTCTTGAATGAATGAATTCAATAAGTGTTTACATCTAGTCTACTATTTGCTAAGACTTTTTTTTTCTTACTTGTTTAGTCCTCACAAACCTTTAAAGTGAGTATTATCATCACCGTTTAAAAAAAAAAAACCAAAAACCCAAGCCTTGATAAGATTATATATATTACCTTTAGTCATAAGCTTCCAAGTAGAAGAGACAAGATTTTATTTTTTTGGCAGCTGGCAGGTACACAGATCCTAACCCTTGATCTTGGTGTTATAACATCATACTCTAACCAACTGAGCTAACTGGGCAGCCCTAGAAGAGCAAGATTTAATCCCAGGTCTAGTCTAAAATCTCCAGCCACAACTTATATGCTGAAGGGATCATTTAAGTATTAAGGCTTTATGTATTTGTTCAATAAATACCAGGGTCTTCAAAAAGTTCATGAAAAGGGCTGGCTGGTTAGCTCAGGTGGTTAGAGCATAGCCTTATAACAGCAAGGTCAAGGGTTTGGTTCCCCATACCAGCCAACCACATTAAAAAAAAAAAAAAAGATAATGAGAGAATTCGTGTTATCTTTTAATTCTATTTTTCCATGAACTTTTTGAAGTGCCTTTACATTTATTGTCTAAACTGACACATACTGTGACAGTCCCTGATGATACAGTGGTGAACTTGTCACATAGAAGAGAATTTGTGTCACTGATTCACCAACAACTAAGCAGAAAATACTAATTCTTGGGAATAAGGGACTGAAGTTTAAAAGTCCATCAGCAGCAGCAACCACCGCCTCTGAATGCCTTCCAGTATGCTAACACTATTTGAGGCAAAGTATTATAAAACACTAACCAAGAGGCTCTCAAATGAGGGGAAGCGTATGTGTCAGGATATCCTGTGGAGTTTTAATGAAACCCTTACACAGGTTCCTGAGATTCCAGCAGTTATGCTGATTTAATAAAATGGGGTGGGGGTAGGAGTCCTGCATAATTCTAAAACAATATACCTTCTCTCCCTTTGAGAAGCACATCTTCCTTTCCTTACGTAGCTCAATGTGTTTTTCCGTTTTGAAATCTCTGTTTGCCCAAAGGTAATAAAGTAATTATAGAGATTTATTTAGACATAAACTATCATAAAACTTTAAACACTTAGGATTTTCCCTAGAGACCTAAAGACAAAGGCTACACAGAAGAGAAGAAAGGAGAGGTAAATGTAAGGAACATTACTATGTTAGAGATTACATACATCGTCTCATTTACTTATCTGAAGAAATTCGCAAGCTGGCATATCTTCAAAAGAGCAAACCAAGTATTTTGCCTAAGCCATAAGGTAAATGAGTTTTCCTCCACTGCAGCATCAGGGTAAGTCTTCCTCAAAGTGTATAAAGTACTTTTGAATTCAGAAATGTTACACTAGGATCCCAGTGAAGAAATGAGCCAGGTATAACTTCCTATCTCATCCTCATCCGAGGAAGTAACTCAAAGTCCCTATAAACACATTTCCCAATTACCAAGTGGGTGTCAAAAAGCTAAATCCACCGAAAAGGCAGTTATTATTGTGAACCTTACCCCGATTTAAAAACATACAAAGTGGAACCGACCAATAAGCTCAGTAGGTTAGAGCACGATGTTGATAACACCAAGGTCTAGGGTTCAATCCTTGTAACAGGCCAGCTGCCAAAAAAAAAAAAAAAAAAAAAAAAAAAATCACAAACAAAAGCCACATAAAATAGTGTGGCTAAAAAAAGGAAATTCTGCCCTTGGGGTCAGGTCAACTCTAGTTTAGCATTCTGACTTCTTTCATTCTTGTACACATCCATTCCGTGTTATATTCCATGGCACACAAGACTATTTATACTTATTATTCCCGCTACAGAATTTAGCTCCTTTTTTTTCCTTGCTATATCCTCAACATTGAACATACAGACACTGAACAAATGACTGCTGGTGGAATGAATCAATGAATGGAATGAGCAAGCCTCGCTCTTCTCATCTGTAAAACGGAGATAATCAAGCTACTTTACAGGACTGTTGGAAGAATTAAATAAGACGTAAGTAACGCTGTGTTCGCCATATAGAGGGCCGAAAAAAACACTACCTTCTTTGCATTTCCACCAGACAAGCTAGGAATGAACATGCACTGGGCCCGTTTTGGAAAGCAGGCCCCGCCTCGCCCCAGAAACCCGGGAGAGAGGCCAAAGTAATTGGAAACTCGGAGCTGTCATACCTAAAGCCTGAGAAGGTGGGCTTGCCGGAGGCGGCGGCCCCGGGACCAGCGTGTGGGGGGAGGGGGAGGCGGAGGGGAGGGAGCGCAGGCCCGGGCCGGCGGGCGTGCAGGAGGCGGCGGCCCCGGGGCCGGCGTGTGCGGGGAG
>NW_007726662.1:399994-400869 GCF_000696425.1 Galeopterus variegatus
CTGTGCCGAAGGCTATCCTAAGTGATTCTCTTATACCGACTGTCCTCACAAAGTAGATATCATTTAGCTTTAACGTTCATACGCAAAAATAAACGTCTGAAGACACAGAAAGCCATATGTTGTATGATTCCACTTACAGGCAGGACCTAGAGAAGTCAAATTCATAGAGACAGGAAGAGAAAAGTTAGGGTCAAGGGCTGGGGAGAGGGGAGAAGGGAGTTACTGTTTAATAGGTACAGAGTTTCAGTTTGGGATGATGGAAAGCTCCAGAGATGGATGGTGGAGATGGTTGCAAAACGGCATGGGTGTACTTCATGCCACTGAACTGTACGTTTAGCAAATGGCAAAAATAGTACATTTCGTGTTATGTAAATTTTGCCACAATNGTGGGGGAGAAGAGAGGACAGGCCCGGGCCGGCGTATCGAGGGAAAGTCCGGTAAGAAAGGGCAGGCCTGGGCCCGGCGGGCCAGCAGTCATCGTACTTCCACGCGACCCGCCGGCCACTCTTGTCTTACCAACTCCGAGTGCCTCTCCGGATGATCTGCGGGGACCTTCGGCGGAAAGATACACGTCCTGACACACGCCTAGGACCCAAAAGGCCGAGTTCTCGCGAGAACACAACCTTCCTCCCGCGACTTTCGCCACACGCCTGACAGCCTCGCGAGATCTCTGCACGGGTCAGGCCAAAGCCCTGGACTGCCCTCTAGAGGACAGAGCGCAGGAGCACGCTCTTACCCCGCCCTTGGTCCGCGTCCTTTCCACCTTTAGTGAGCGAATCAAGTTAAATGAAGCAAACGTTTTTGAAGTCTAGTTCTGTGCCGAAGGCTATCCTAAGTGATTCTCTTATACCGACTGTCCTCACAAAGTAGATATC
>NW_007726662.1:401903-405489 GCF_000696425.1 Galeopterus variegatus
ACTGTACGTTTAGCAAATGGCAAAAATAGTACATTTCGTGTTATGTAAATTTTGCCACAATTTTTTAAAAAATGATTGAGTAAATTAATGAGCATCAGAGCCCGTGCTAACCCACGTCATCCCACTGCACAGCACACACCCTGCATCCCACACGTGCTCATTCTTCCTCGTATGGCACTAACCCACAGTGAAATGTCCTCATTTATTTGAGACCATATGTCTAAATGGGACTCTTTCTGTCTCAGTTTTTGTTTTTGTTTCTGTTTTTTCTTTTGATGGCTGGCCAGTATGTCTTCGTTTTGACAGATGTCTCCCACACTTGGTGCCAACTGCTTCCCCACATTTCCCAGCAGAAGAGATTATCATAATAAAGTTTTATGGATTCCACTCAAGAGTGACTCCTACAAGGGGCAAGGCAACCTCAGCAGAAAACAACAGGAGACACAGATTCGGATGCAGAAGCTAAGGGAACAGTCATGGCCTATGAGTGGAAGGGGAGCTTTCTCATGAGCGAGTCAGCCTTGAACAACGCCCCAGGCAGAAGGAGTTAAGACTGCATCTGTCCTTAACTCTCCTTCCTGTCCCCCATTCCCTCTGCAATGCAGATGCAGACTCTGGAATAAGAAGTTCATGTAACTAAAAGTGACCAAAGCACTTTTTTATTTTCTGAGGGGAGACCAAAAAAGCTGAACAGACCTGCTTAGATTGCTCAACTAGTCCACACGGCATGTTTGAACAGACAGGGTTAGGGAGCAGAGGACAATAAAGCTCTTTATCAGTTTCCCACTGATTGTTCAACAGATGACTCTTTGCTTGCTTGTGGTCTGTCACGTACACACAGTCGACTCTAAGCCCCAGGAGAGTGAGAACCTGATCTCTATGGTTCCCTGCCTGGCACACACACTCAGTACTGCCCAGTTGAGTGAACAAATGTTCTAGAACCCAGAAACTATGAAAAGAGAATCAGTGTTGTCACTGTTTAAGTCCCTAAGTTTTGGGGGATGTGCGTGCAGCAGTAAGTAGCTGGTACAGTGGCTGGCACCCAGGCCATTCCCCATCCACAGGGCAGAGCTCCTAGCCTTTCACTTCTCTGTTGCACTGCAAGTGGTCTTGGGGGCATTTCTCCAGGCTGTCCTGCTCTAACCTGCTCTAACCTCACGCAAACACGGAGGGATCTAGGGGAACAGCATAGGGGACACTCCCCAAGGAAGAAAAAGGGAGGATAAACATGAACACCTAACAGAGCAGGAGGGCTCTGACTGCATCTCAAGAACACGTTTACTCTTTTCATTGTTCACAAGATAGCAGGACACAGACAGCACAGCACAGCACAGACATATCAGAAAGGGCAGAAGTAGCAGTGGTCATGTAGGGAATGCAGAAACACCTTTAGGAGTGTAGGAAACTATTTGTATAACTTTTATTCATATTTATTTTTGTCTTCTCTTTTAAATGTTTGTATGCTTTATAATGCGCATTAAATCAATGCATATATAATTAATAAATGTAAAGTATACACATATTCAGGTATTTGCTCAAAGATTTTTTTAATGATAGGAAGGGCTACACAATCGTAGACAATTAGAGGTCACAGGAGAATGAGGCCTGGCCTGGGGGGCCTGGGCACCCTCAGGCTGGGAGCACTGGGCCCACTAGAAGCACATTACTTTATCCACTGACTGACCGGACAGGTCTTTCCTGGGTCCTTCTGCTCCACCACGGTATAGCTGCAGGTCTCTTTGTTGAAGGTTTTCCAGCACTTGGTTGTGTCATAGCCCACAGGTGTAGTAATACTGTCATTGAGACAAGACCAAGTCGTGTTAGAAGCAAAAGGATGCCCAGCACCCCACCCTACCCCCAACCCCCAGGACCAGCTCTGTGAAGAAGCAGCCCTCACTCCAGCTGGCTGGAGTACCCCTCACCAACTCCCCTTGGCTAGCAACCCCAAAGTGTGGCCTCCAGGAACCTGGACCTGTCTATACCATAGAGTCACAAAGACCATCCCTCATGTGGATCCTACATTCCATCCTGCAGGCTCAGAAGGACAGTGGTAAGTGCTGACAGGCCCAGGGGCAGGTCTGGTCTACTCTGGAGCTGGGCAGCTTGTTCCAGCCTGGCTCCTCCAGCCCTCCCTGTCCAGGAAGTGGTCAGCAGTACTGCTGCTAGAATGTGGGAAAGGAACAGCTGTCCCAGCCATGGCATGGGGGCGTGTGAGGAGAGGAGCTGTCTCAACCAACAGGAGCAATGAGTCACTCCAGGCCCAGGCCATGTAGCCTATGGAGAAGCTGATGAAAACCAGAGACCACCTCCCCAGGAAAATCCACCTAAACATTCAGCGGTAAAAACAATTTTACGGCTCATTGCCCCCTTAAAGCCCATCCATAGGCCCAAAGTGTGCACAAAGCAGGCATTCCCTGTACCTTTTCTGACAATACTTCCTTCCAAAGGTGACTTGACTTTTATTTTAACTAAAGATGACATTTTGATCGACTTCCCAAAGCCAGCCTGAGCCAGTATGGTTCTTCTATCCTTACTGCCTGGCTCCCAGGACACCAGAATTTGCAGCCCTTGGTGGTTCAAGAAAAGAAAATGGCAAGAAGCCCTGGTCACAGCCAGTGAGGCCAAGGCGCTGGCACTGACCACAGAGGACTCTCACAGCGCAACCCCATGGGAATATGGTGCTGCGAGGGAAAGCAAACTCTGGAATCGTGCCTTCAGCACCACGGTTCTGGTTTCATTCTTTCTAAGACTGAGGAATGGTTAAGTTACAATACATAATATTATGAAGAGTTCGGATGAGATGGCATGGTACTAATGGTAGAATATTAAGTGGAAAAATCCAACCACAAAAATGCAATATTAAGTTTGATATCCACTATGTAAAAGAAAAAAGGGGTAGGAAAGAGAAAGAAATGATGATAAAATGTTAACAGTTAATACCTTCAGACACTGGAATTGTAAGTAAGGGTTTTTTTTCTTTTTCTCATATACTTTCCAATAATTCTATAATTAATATGTTTTACTTTGAAAATTTGGGAAAACATAATTTAAAAGCTTTCAATGTTTAAAAGTGGTTGTTTGCTGGTGGGAACATAAAATGGTGCAGCCGCTATCAAAAAGGGCTTGGCAGTTCCCCAAAAAGTTAAACAGAGTTACCATTGACCCAGCAATTCTACTCTTAAGTATATACCCCAAAAGAATCGAAAGCAGGACTCAGACACACTTGCATGCCAATGTTCACGGCAGCATTATTTACTATAACCAAAAGGTGCAAGCAACCCGAGTGTTCATCAACACACGAATGGGTGAGCAGAATGGGGTATATGACACCGTGGAATACTATTCAGACATAGAAAGTAAGGAAGTGCTGATACATGCTGCAATAGGGATGAACCTTGAAAACATGCTGAGTGAAACAGCCAGACACAAAAAGACAAACACTGTGTAATTCTATTGATATGAAATATCTAGAATAGGCAAATTCACAGAGACAGAAAGTAGATTAGAAGCGAATATGGGCTGGGGAGTGGGGGAATAGGAGTTATTGTTTAATGGATACAGAGTTTCAGTTTGGGATCACTAAAAA
>NW_007726662.1:406060-414095 GCF_000696425.1 Galeopterus variegatus
TTACCTAATACTGAGAATGTATTTAATACTACTGAATTGTACACTTTAAAATGGTTAAAATGGCAAATTTTATGCAATATATATTTCAACACAATAAAAAATTGTTAAAAATGTAAAGTGTTTGTTGAAGAGATACCAATTGTTTTACAAGTTTCTGGTCGAAGACAAAATCGTGCAATCCTTCTGTCTGTGTGCAAGAACCAGCTGCTAAGGCAAAGGGCACATGACTGGATGCATATTTTGATTCAAGACAGACCTAGCTCTGTAGGTGAAACAGTTAGGAGAGAGTAAAAGGGGAAACTATGAACATCGGCTGTCTGGAGCTGGTGGTTGGATGACCTTGGGCCTCTGTCCCCCACTCCCACTTCTTCACCCCAGCCAGGGAGACAGCCTGGCCTGGGAGGTACTGGGCTGGGCAGTGCAGAGGCCAGGACATTTCCCATTCCCTGCCGGGGAGCCTCTGCCTGGGGCTCCAGCCTTGAGCTGCACTGCCACTGGACACTTCGTGATCTGGGTAGGCAGTGTGGCAATACCAGGGAAGAAGTTGGTTCTGAACAGTAGGGAGAAACGATCATATTTCCACCATGTGGAGCTTTGTACCAGATGGGGTGGGCAACATGGCAGGAAAGAAAGAAGGGGCACCTTGGGCCCCAACCAGGTGCCAGCTACTGTTCCAGGCTCAGGGAACATGGAACTGGAACAGAGAAAGCATTAACTATTTATCGGGTTAATGAATTTATATGCAGAATCTCATTGAATTCTCATATCCACCTCCTTATTCCTATTTTACAGTGAGGAAACTGAGGCTCAGAGAGATTCAGAAACATACCCAGGGTCACACAGCTAGTAGTATACAAGGAATGGAGATTCAGACTCAGTTACTCTGACTCCAGTGTTAGGCTCTTCCCACCTCGCTGCAAGAAGCAGTCCTTGCTCTTTCTACACTGAGTCATAGGAACCCTAGAAGGGGGTCCTATTGACATGGCCAGGACAATGCAGCACTGACTGGGGCCAGATGCCAGATCCAGGTGACAGGGATGCTTTATCCATGACAGAGGTGCTGCGATGTGAGGAAGGAACTGGCCACCAGCCTTAACCCAGCCATGACATAATCACACTCCAGAGTCACATTAACACTTGAGACAATGTCAAATTTCTGGAGCCACAAATCAAGATTCATCTGTAATATGCAGTGCTCTGGCCAACGCAATACCTGGAAGTCTGGTCTGGGCAACTACCCAGCCAGCCCCCCAATCCGAATTTCCCCTCGTTCCATTAAGCATTTAGCATGGGGCCTGCTCCAAAAATGTGGACATCACTCTCCAGATACTTAAACTTCAGTAGTACTCAGGTGTTCTGATTTAAGTCAAGCACTCGCTTCTCTACTCACTGAAGCCATAAGACTCTCTGAGGCACTTGTTAAAATTCAGATTCCCTGGCCCCTCCCCCACAGATTCTGGTCAGTGGGTTCTGGGTTGGAGCCCAGGAATCTGTATTTTATCACACTTCCCAGATGAGTCTGTCATCAGAGAAGTTTGGGAAACCCTACTTTACACCAATACTTCTGCCATGAAAGCCATTCCTGTTCTTGCAAAACACTGTAGGCCAAGGCCAATGTGAAGACATCAGATGGATTTGGGGGTTGGGAGTGGGGTGGCTAGTATGGACATAGCTACTGAAGAAACAGGTAGACTAAGATCATACTGCAGGTACTCTGTGTTCTATCCACCCACGTACTAGACCTTTGATGTTCACAGCAACCCAGCAGAAAACATTTGCACAACCTTTGAACTGACGAGTTAAACCTGAGCAGTGAAGTGCCATAGGGTTTACAGTACAAGGCCCACTACAAATTATCCCTCAAACCTCACCTCTATTCCCTCTGCCTTTGCTCAGAGCCACTCCTTTTCTTGCAAACCACCAAGGCTAAGGCTGAAGTGACGGTGGGGTCAGCCTCTAAAGTATCATTGGACCACTGAATACACTTTCCTGTCCTGAGGAACCCATCTGGATGTGGATTTTTAAGAATGAAGGTACTTATCAAGTTCCAAAAACAACTTAAAAGAAGTAAGACTGAGATGGAAGCAACTCAAGTGTCCATCAATGAGTGAATGGATGAGTAAAATGTGGTGTACACATGCTATGAAACATTATTCAGCCTTGAAAACTGACATGTGCTACAACACAGATGAAACTTGAGGACATTATGCTAAGTGAAATGAGCCAGTCACGAAAGGCCAAATACTGCATAAGTCCACTCATATGAGGTACCCAGAGTTGTCAAAATCATAGAGACAGACAGTAGAATGGTGGTGGTTCCCGGGGGCTGGGTGTTGGGGAATGGGGAGTTGTAGTTTGGTGGGTACAGAGTTTCAGTTTTGCAGGATGAAAGAATTCTGGAGGTAGGTGGTGGTGATGGTTACACAACTAAGTGAATGTACTTAGTTCCACTGAACTGTACACTTAAAAATGGTTATAATGGTAAATGTTATGTTATATATATTTTACCACAATAGAAAAAAGAAAGAGGCCTAGCCAGTTAGCTCACTTGGTTAGAGGGTGGTGTTGGTGACACCAAGGTCAAGGGTTCAGATCCCCATACTGGCCAGCTGCCAAAAAGAAATGAAGAAAAAATAAAAAATAGAACAGATGGGACTGAAAACTAAACCCCACCACCACCACCACACCAGGAGTGAACCTTAAAGTAAATGATGGACTTTGGGTGATAATGATGTGTCAGTGCAGGTTCAGCAGCTGTAACAAATGTGCCACTCTGGGGGGGGGATGTTGACAGTGGGGGAGGATAAGCATGTGTGGGGGCTGGGCGTATATGGGAGCTCCCTGTACCTCTGCTCAATTTTGCTGTTCATAAAAAACTGCTCCGAAAAATAAAATCAGGCTGGCCGGTTAGCTCAGTTGGTTAGAGCATGGTGCTGATAACACCAAGGTCAAGGGTTCAGATCCCTATACCCAGCACCAAAACAAAAACAAACAAACAAGAAAACTAAACCCCTAATTTGGGATTTCAAAAGAGGAAGTGGCTGTTCCTCAGAGAACAGTCAGATCCCCTCTTGGCCACCAGTGGCTTGACACTTACATACTGCAGCAGTGAATTCCATCCTCTTTGCAAGAACACATCTCACATGTCTTCGTCTTCCACTTTGAGTTCAGCGGGTGTTTGACTCCATCGAGATCCTTGCATTCTAAAACAATACCCACGGCACCGTCCGTCAGTGAAAGCTGTGCTGTGGGAGCAAGGCCTGTCGGGAGGACATGGCGGCCAACCCCTGCCTCTGATCCCCTCCCAGGCAGAGATGAGCTTGACATTTCAAAGGGGACTACGAAAAGCGCTTCTGTGTTTGCCCACAGCTGAATTCCAGCACTGTGAAGCTCATGCCACTGAGAATGCTTTTTTACATTGAGCTTACATCCTTCCAGATTTTATTTCAGAAGAGATATTCCAAGAAGAAATAAGGCCCTCCTCTTTAATCAGGTAGCTATTTCGGAGCCAAATTTTTTTCTACTGGATGATCTGTGGATAAACCCTTCACTTCTCCACTTCATTTGGTTTTGCCTCGATGGCTGTCAACCCCATATGCACATGGGAAACATCTTGGGTACTTTCTTGTCAGCATCGTAACCCAGAACAATGAAATCAGAATCTCTGGGTGTGGGGCCCAGGCTGCTATATTTTTGGAAAGCTCAGAGATAGGATGTGCTCAGTTTCCCTGGGTTCGGCTTACAGGACACACCTCTGGGTTTCAAGCCACTTCCCAAGGTCTCAGGGCCTTCCTCTAGGCCCTCCCCTAGAGGAAAGTGACTGCTGCTAGTTGGACCTACTTTTGGAACGATGGGAGATGTCAGGGTGCTGACTTAATGCAAATCCAGTGGCTGGGCATGCTCAGTAAAGTGGAATTTATATTCATTAGATAGCATAAATATGTATTAGATAGCGGGACTATAAAAGTTGAATCCCGGCAGGAGGTGGGTGGTTGTTCACTTTCCTGGGGCCAGCACTTTGCTGGCTGGGGTGTACAAGGTTTGTATCAAACTTACTTTCAGCAAGTGGCTGATATTCCCGTGAGCCCGCCTGCAGTCTGTACTAGCCTTTAAGGGGGTATTTCTTACTTTTGTATTGGACCTGGTGTAGGCCCTGCTGGGTCTCTGGAGGTAGGCTGCACTCTCTCTGTAAAATCTGCATCTCTTATTTGCTACACTAAACTCATTCTCACTGTCTACTGACTGCTCTTTAATTCTTTCCTGTAGTGGAGTCAAGAATCTGGTAAGAGGATGGGGTGGGTTGAGGCTGACTACCAGGCCTTCCCAGACCCCTTCTCCTCAGGCATCAGCTCCCCAAGTAATCCAAGGGTCCAACCAGGGGAGAGAACCACTCCTGTAGAGCTTTTATGCTCAAAGGACCAGCGGCAACAGCATCACCCTGGCCGAGTTAGACATACAGACTCACACCCACCTCCAGACCCACTGAATCAGAACCTACATTTGAACAAGCTTCCGGGGCCTGACATGCACATTAAAATTGAGAAGTGCTGCCTTGGAATAAGCAATGGTTCTTAACCCTGACTGCATGTGAGGTCAGTCAAGCAGCTCATAAATGTGCAGCTCCAACCCCGGAGATTCTCATTTACCTTGTCTTAGAAGGGGCCTGAGGCCGGCCCGGTGGCGCACTGGATAGTGCGCCGCTTGGGAAGCGTGGCAGCGCTCCCGCCCGAGGGTTCGGATCCCACATACAGACCGGTTCCCACTCACTGGCTGAGCGAGGCGCAGGAGCAACACCGAGGGTTGCGATCCCGTTGCCGGTCCCTGGTCCGGTACGGGGGCAACACTGAGGGTTGCAATCCGTTGCCGGACACGGAAAAAAAGGACAAAAAAAAAAAGAAGGGGCCTGAACACTGTGGTAGATTTCAAAAGCTCTCTAGGCAATTCCCACCCAGTTAGGGTTGAGAACAACTGTCTTATATAAATGACGTAATGAAGTCCCTCATTTTAGTCCATTTTATATCTGCCCTAGCCCTCCTGTTCATGGGGATTCAAAGGCTTTCATCTGCTGGTCAGGCTCCAATAACGTAACAAATATTGAAAAACCAGGACTTACCACTGGATGTATTGCCTGGAATTTTCTCAGCGGGTATGACATAGCACTGTGCATTGCACAAAGTCAGGAAGGTGGCAAAGACCATGAGGCTGCCCAGGAGAGCATTCTGTAAAGTAAAAAGAATCGGGGATGGAGAATAGATGAGTGCAGATGGTAATGTTGACTGAATGCTGCGTACCAGGATCCCCGCTGTGCTCTGGCTAGTGGTTATTACAGGTGGAGCTTTTACCTTCAGGTAATCTTGCAAGGGAATAGGACTACACACGTCACTAACGCAAACTATAGAAGGAGCTAAACCTGAGTCAAAAGGCGTAGAACAATAAAAATAGTGTACTATTTTATTACAGCGGAAGTTTGGGAAACCCTAGTGGAGAGGGTGATTTTTAGCTGCTTTGCAGAATATGTAGAACCTAAAGGACAGAAATGTGGGAGTGCAAGAGAGTTTCATGAAGAGAATAAAACGTTGGCAAAGATGCAGAGGCAAAGAAGATAGAGTTGGAGGCTTGCTGGAGCTGACTTTGTTACTGGGAGAGATGACTGGAAAGATGGGTTATGATCGGGCTGTAAACACAGACCGTGAGGCTAAGAACTTTATTTTCCAGATGATAAAGGCACCTTTGATGCCTACAGGAGCAAACCAACTAATCTAGGCTGAAATCACAGGACAGGGATAAGTATCAAGTAGCTCTTATCTTTGTGAGTTGAGCAAAATAAACAAAACTTCATGTGGTCATTTCCAGGAATCTTTTTTTTTTTTGGCAGCTGGCTGGTATTATCAGCACCATGCTCAGCCTCCAAGAACCTTTTTAAAAGGAAGATGAGGTTAAATAAAATTTTTAGGAAGCCATTGGTTTGGACCAAGCTCCTACCCTAGGCCCAACGGGCCAAACCAAAATGCAGTTACGTGTGCTCAAGTCCCATGCCACCACGCCCAAACTGAGTGGTTTATGTGACCTTCCCAGACATAAGGAGAGAGATAAATCCTTAAGCCCCAAAATGCAGTTACGTGTGCTCAAGTCCCATGCCACCATGCCCAAACTGAGTGGTTTATGTGACCTTCCCAGACATAAGGAGAGAGATAAATCCTTAAGCCAGTTTTAGCTGGCGCAGTGAAATCCCCTCTGCTTTAACCTTTACAAGGAAAGTAACTTTGAAACAGCCAGTCCGCTTTTGTTCTGCTTCTGCTTTCCTCAGCCCTTGTCTGTCTATAAATCCAAACTCCTCTGCTCAGCTCATCACTCATTCTATTTTATAGAATGAGGTGTTGCCGGATTCTAGAATCACAAATAAAAGCCAATTAAGATCTTTAAACTAAATCTGTTATATTTTTGTCTTTTGACAATGGGGGTGAGGGTACTTATTCTGTAAATAGGTACCCTCAAAATCACCTAAAATTTACGATGAAGTGATTGCTGCTCGAAGTATGTTACTAATACAAGGGCTGTCTGCTTAGCTCAGTTCATTAGAGCTCAGTATTATAACACCAGGTCAAGTGTTCAGATCCCTGTACAGGGGAGGTGCCCCCCCAAAATAGAAAGACAAATATAAGGAACAAAATAAAAAACTCAGGAAGTATTTATACATAAAATATTATTATAAAATAAACACGGTCTTTGAGATGTATGGAGAGTGATTATTCCATAAATGGTATTAGAACAAGTGGTAGACTATTTGGGAAAGAAACAAATTTCCTATTTCAGTTACCACAATGAAATAAATTCTAAAAGGATACAAGGATTTTATTTTTGTAGTAAGATCATAAAATAATCACAGAAAATATAGGCAAATATGTACCTTATTCTGAGCATAAAAGAAAAAGAAAAATAGATTTGAGTATGTAAAAGCTGTAAGAACATAAGAAAAAATTAAAATATCAGATTTGGAGAACAAGGTCACTATATGAAAAGTTTCTGAACACCAATGGAAAAATAAAACATCTTATTAGAAAAATATCAAGGATTTATTTCTTTATTTGAGGCATCTCACACACATACATAGACACAAGTAGAAATGGTGAATAGAAACATGAAAAAGCTCACCTTACTGATAACAAAAGAAATGTAAATATGAAGATAAAACAGAACCATAATGGGATAGCACGAATAGTCATTTAACTTATAATACCCAGAGGGAAATAAAGGCACATGTGGGAATTGATATGCACAAGGATTGTTTATGATGAGACAATTGTTATGGAGAGCAATTTGATAGAATCTATCAAAATTCTCAAAATCATTTATGTTTGACTTCACCTTTTCACTTCTAAGACTTGATCCTAAGAATGGCAGAAAGATGGACACAGACTCCTCCATAAGGACACTGACTGCCATGGGAAAATGGAAAGAAACAAAATGCCAAAGAACAGAGCTGGTTGAGAACATGGTGACTCAGAAAAAAACCTGGCACACTGGCAAGGGAGGAGAAGGTGAAATGAATGAGCAAATTATCACTACGTGCCGCTAAGTGAAATGAAGCAGGTTACAGAACAGTTTGTCTGGTGGGATTCCTGGGATGTAGAGAGATGCTCAGAAACAGAAGGCTATGTGCCAAATGTTCACAAGTCATCCGTGGGCCGTGGGATTATGACAACTTTCTTCTTTGGATCTTTCCTCTTATTTCCTAAATTTTCTACACTGACATGCATTAGTTTTAGAACCAGAAAGAAATAAGTGAATTATTTTTTAAAAAACATAATCATGGGCCGGCCCGGTGGCGCACTGGATAGTGCGCTGCTTGGGAAGCGCGGCGGCGCTCCCGTCCGAGGGTTCGGATCCCACATACAGACCGGCTCCTATTTTTGAGATTACCTATTTGACAATATCTCAGAACTCACCTGTCACTAACTCTCTCTCTGAACCTCAGTTTCCTCTTCTGCGAGAAGAGGAGTTCTCCCACTTGGGTCAGCATCACAATTACTCAGGT
>NW_007726662.1:414860-420563 GCF_000696425.1 Galeopterus variegatus
CTCCCACAGCTCTGAATGACTGGGGGATGGAGACCAAGCATGCGGACAGGGGAGAGCAATTTATTTTTGAGATTACCTATTTGACAATATCTCAGAACTCACCTGTCACTAACTCTCTCTCTGAACCTCAGTTTCCTCTTCTGCGAGAAGAGGAGTTCTCCCACTTGGGTCAGCATCACAATTACTCAGGTAGCTAATAGGAATACACATTCTCAGTCTGATTGAAGAAAGGCAGGGCCAGTGCCTCTGTATCTTTACCTGGTCTCCCAGGTAAGAACCACAGGAGAAATTATCCAAACCAGTGCTGCTTTAATGGGCATGTGAATCCCTAGGAGATCTCGTTAAAGAAAATGCAGATTCTGCTTCAGTAGATCTTCAAAGACCAAAGCTCCCAGGTGATGCCGATGCTGCTGGTCTAAGGATCACCCCTGAGTGCAGTCCCTTCCCATGAACCCCTGATGTTTGCGGGCTTGGGAGATTGTGGTCATGAAGCCAGCATTTACTAGCGTGTTCTAGGTGGCTTCATGCCTGGTTAGGGCAAAGCAGACTAACAGTGTTCCTACAAATTGTGTCCCTTTAGGTAAGTAGCTGCTCCTGGAAGGGTCTTGCCACCCATGATCAAGAGTCAGTGGTCTTCAGGGTCTTAAGCAAGGCAGGGGTATTGCCAGCTCTGCAGCTTTCTTCGGGCATGTGTTTTGTGTGTAGGGCTTGCTGGTATGGGGATCCGAACCCTTGACTTTGGTGTTATAACACATGCTCTAACCAACTGAGCTAACTGGCCAGCCTAAGTTTCTAAGTTCGCTTTAAGGCCACATGGAGGATGGGTTGGAGGAGGGGGTCTGAGTGGGGATGAGGAGGATACCAGCCACCGTTGTGTAGCCACTCCCAGCTCTGTCTCAGAACAGTTTCTGAAAGCACGTCTGTCCTGAGGTGTGGGCCAGAGGGAGGCCTGGGGGCTGCTGCTGAGGACCCTCTCCAGCCTCATCTGGCCCTTCCTGTCTACTTGGCCGCTTCCTCCTCTTCTTCTCTGGCAGAAGCCCAGTTCATTCCCTGTTACCATCTCTGGCAAAGGATACTTTAAGAAAGATCAAGTTTAAATGAATGACAAAAAGGAGGCCTACGTGGGTTTTTGTAGATTTTGAAGAAAAATTATTTCTTAGTACAGCATAATGTAGTGAAAAGGGCCTAGGGAAAAGATTCCCAAGCTATGCTGAACATTAAAATTACCTGGGCAGCTTTTAACACTCTGATGCCCTATCCTCACTGCAGCCCAATTCAATCAGAGTGCTTGGGGTGGGAGCCAGGTGTCAGTATCTTTCAAAGATCCCCTCAGATGAATCCTCTATACGGTCAAGTTTGGGAGTCACCGGCCTAGAGAGAGGGATGCCTGGGTTCTCCTCTCAGCCCCCTGCACAGACTTCAGCAACAGTTTCTTCCCCTCCCCAGGCCCAGTTTTGTCATCTGTAAAATTATGCAGTAATTGTAGATCTGAAATTACATATAATTTCATAAACCACTCATGTATGACCCAAGAATTAGAGGCACATATGAAGCCTAATTGAATCCCAGAATTACTGGAAGGAATAACTTAGATCTTAGAGAATGGAAATAGTGCTAAATTCATTAAGATTTTCCTAAGCTCCCAGATACTCATAATACTCTACACATTGAGTTGCAAGTAATACACAGAAGATTCTTAACTAGTACACAGAAGATTCATACAGAAGGTCACATTTACCATTAGATGTTATCCTACAGAAACACACATCACAGCATATTAAAATAAAGAATACATATTCCTTTTTCCTTTTCTGGCTTCTCTGTATGAAATCAGTTACGTACCATTGTGACGAGCTGGACTCCTTACAGGCAAGCACTTCCAGGAGAAACCAAACCAAACTTTTATACAGGAGAGAGCAACCGTATGTTTGACATCATTAGGAAAGATAATACACTGGGTGTTTACAGAGAGTTGATTACCAACAGGAAACTATAGTTTCAGATGATTTATGAGTTACTGTTAAATCAGATCTCCACCCCAATTATGTGTTTATTCTTGTCGCCCCCGTCCCCCCCCCGATATGCATTTGCCCTTGTTCTGAAAGAGCAGAGGAGAAGAGAGCTCCCCTTTACTGAGCTTTCATCCTGTGCTGGGTAGATTGCTAGGCACGTGACATGTTCTTATGCGATTTCGCACACAAAGAAACAGAGGCTCAGAAATGCCACTCACCACAGCCAGGTGGTGAAGCTGGGTTTTGTGAAGGCATAAAAGTAGCCCGGTATGTCAGCCCAGCAGGTCCACCAGGCCCAGGGCTGTGGTGCAGATGGCACTGCCCTTAGGGTCTGGAAGGAGAGAACAGAAATGCCCCCAGCTGCTCCCATTGCATGGGACAGCATCACCGATCGCACAGGCTTTCCTGACGAGCCATGTGGGCTCAAACCGCTTGAGCTTCCTAAAGCTCTCTCAATCTTCAGTCTTCACCCCCTGCTGCCTCCAGCAAGCCTTCCTATTCTTTGTTCAATAATGATCTCTTTCCAAAAAATCCCTGCTTGCCCTAATCATGGCCAGGACGGCCTTTGGGGGGCACCAACAAGCAGAAACTCCTGGTGTACTGGACAGACTTACTAACTTGCTCAGGCTGCCATAACAAAATACTGCAAACTGGGTGGCTTAAAGAAAAGAAGTTTATTTGCTCCCAGTTATGGAGGCTTGAAATCCAAGATCAGGGCATCGGGGCAGGGCTGGTTTCCTCTGAGGCTCCTCTCTAGTTTGCAGATGGCTGACCTCCCGCTGCCTCTTCACATGGCACACACCCCTGGTGTCTCTTTGTGTGTTCAAATTCACTCTTCTTATAAGGACACTAGTCCTATCGGATGAGGGTCCACTCTAACGATCTCATTTTACCGTAATTACCTTTAAGAGGTAATTAAGATATCTCCAATATAGTCACATTCTGCGTTACTGGGGCTTAGGATTTCAATCTATGAATTTTGGAAGGACACAACACAGTCCATAACAGTATTTTATCCCCAAAAGTTTCTTCCCACAGCTTACTACAGTGCCTAAAGTTTCACCCTGTGTTCCCCTCTGCCCACAGACGAGAGCTCAGGACTCTTGATCAGGGAGACTTTGGAGGTCTTCAGAGCTGGGTGCAGTGATCCTTCACTGCTATCCCCTACTTCACCCCTAAACCAGTCTCACCACCCCAGCACACTGGGTTCACTCTCCTGCTCCCCTCTTGCTTGGGGTGCCCTGCACTCCTGCACAGTTCTGCTCTCAACTACGTCTGTTTAAAGTGCCCATTGACTCTGAGGTCCAGGAATTTGGGGTCTCATTGTCACACATTGTGGCTCCTTGGTTTCTTTTGAAACACTGAGTTTGAAGCCTTTCCCATAATGCAAGTCCCACCTTACATTGGTATCAACAGGACTTGCTGCCTTAGTGTCCTTGCTTCTAGGGCACAGTCATGAGACCTTGGCCCCACAAACATGCTGAGCAAAACCCCGTCAAAGAGGATGCATGGAAACCGGCATCATGCAGAATCTCCTGGGAACAATGGCAGAGGAGGGTTCTGGCTCTCAGGACAAGGGTTTCTGGAGACCAGTGCAGTGTCAGCAGCATGAGGGTCAGTGACTGTGACCAGTGGCAATGTGGTCTTGCTGAAGTCATGCAGCAGTGGGATTTGAGTGATCTCTCTGACCTGTGGCAACCAAGCCTGCGTCTCTGGCCTTTCACAAGACCTGTGAACTGTCTGACATCCTTTAATGAGTTACTTTCCCATTCAAACAAGCTAGAATAGGTTCTATTGTTTGCAACTAAGAACTTTGACAAAGACAGTGACCATAACTTATTGTAGAGAAAAATATAACTTTAACATGCATAATTTGCTTCTGTACTAATGCTTGCTAAAAACGAGAAAACATAACTAATACCATTTTAAGTAAGGCAGCTTCTAAGGGGTTATGTACAGGCCAGGCATAGTCAAGGTGGGCCCAGGAACGCTAAATTCCAGGGAGGGAGTAACCACCACCCGGTTCCAGGAACTGACCAGTTCCTTATCTAGAGGCCACCTGGCCAGACCACAAGGAGGATAAACGATTGGGAAATACACTGTTCCTTATCGGGGTGCCAGCCTGCTAAAGCCCACCAATAAATCAAAAGGTTGCCTCAGATAACCCATAAGCAGTATACAACTCATCCTGTTGCAAAAGTCTGTCTAAAAAACTGTATAAAAAGCTCCTGTGTTAAGGGCTCAGGGTCGCTCCTGTCCAGGAGACTGAGTGACCCCAGCATGCTGGAATAAACTCCTCTTGCTTGATTGCAACGGTCTCTGTCTCGTGGTCTTTGGGAAGTGAGCCATCCCGAGGTGTGGGATTTGTGCATGGTGCACAGGTCTTACATTATTCCTGTCAATGTCCTTACCAGTCAGTGTCTGGCACAGTGCCTGGCACAGAGCACCTGTGCAGAATAGAATTACATCTGGTTTTAGGCAGGTATTCCAATGAAAGAAAAATTTCCCATTATGAGTCCATACTACTGCTAGAAAGAGTCTGCCTGGTGTTGGCAGGAAAGCAGTCCCTACCTGCCCCAGAGGAGCCAGAAGAGTGGTTTGTGCTGGGGGCAGGAATGTTGGGAGCAGGTGTGACTGCCCACAGGAGTGGGAGGAAGGAAAACAAAATGCCCAGGTGTGTAGGAAAAACCTACCAGACCATGTTCAGTTTTGACTCAGTCTCAACTTCCATCTTTACAAGATGGAGCTGGCCTTATTTTTCCTTTTATTTATTCAAGTATGTATTTATCTTTAAGACACACAATTCCCACCTCCACCCAATCCAGATTCATTGCATGAAAAAATAGAACATGGAGAGAAACCAAAGAAAAAAGATATTGTGCTTGTACCGTCCAAAGAGAGCTACTGGCAGTATTTTGGAGAATTTCCCTCAAGAGCTTTTTTGGCACCCTATTTTCATTCATGAGAAGTAAAAATCATAAGCACTTTTTCCAAAGCATACATCCTGTTATACAGTCTGCTTCTCTCATTTAACAATGCTTATGACCATCCTTCCATATCAGTAAGCATGGATCTGATCACGACTCCAATGGCTGTGTTCTATTCCACGGAGTAGCTGAGCAGTCATTTACTTGGTCAGTTGCCTCACATTGAACACTCATGAGGCTGTTTCTTTTTTGCTAATTTAGGAACACTGTTGAAATCTAGATCCTTTAGATAAACATTTTCCCATACTTACACTAATTTCCTTAGGATAAATTTGTAGAGGTAGAATTTCTGGGCAAAGTAAAATTATAATTTTCTTAATTTATCACCTGTTATTCTGATAGGTGGGAAATGTTGTGTTAATTTACTTTTCTTTGGCTGGTTAGAGCACAGTGTTATAACACCAAGGTCAACTGTTTGGATACCTGTAGCAGCCAGCTACACGTACACAGATAAAAGTTTTCTTTGATGATTGGAAAAATTAGACATTTTTCGTATATTTATTGGCCAACTGTACTTCTTCTTTGTGAATAAGTCGTGTCCTTTACCTATTTTCCTGTTTGGGGGGGTCTACATTTTTCTTTTGCATTAATAAAGGCTCCTAATATGGTAAAAGTATTAATCTCAAACCATCATACATGTTAAGATAGTTTCCTCACTTTTTCTTAGTCAGCGTACTGACTCTGGAGTTAGACCTGAGGAATGA
>NW_007726662.1:421102-424415 GCF_000696425.1 Galeopterus variegatus
CTTTTGCATTAATAAAGGCTCCTAATATGGTAAAAGTATTAATCTCAAACCATCATACATGTTAAGATAGTTTCCTCACTTTTTCTTAGTCAGCGTACTGACTCTGGAGTTAGACCTGAGGAATGAGAAATTTTCCTCATCTGTACTTTTAACTCTAAATGATATGTTTTGACATGTAGAGATTTTAAACATTCACTTAGTCAGAGCTACTTATTATATGATTCCTGCCTTTGTTTATGTATGATTAATAGCTGGAAAGGTCCTGAGGCCTCCTTTCAAGGTTCATCACATTTTAAAACATTTTGCTTTTAATTAAATAATACATGCACATAATAAAGGCATTGAAAAAAAGCGTCTCTTCGTCTTTCTCCCAGTATCTCAGTTCTTCTCACTTGAGCTCCCAGCAGTTACTGATTCCTTGAATATCCGTCTTTCTAGAGATGGTCCGTATATACACGGGTATATGTGCGTGCTTTGGGGGATACAATTCATAGCATGCTATGCTGTTCTACATCTTGCTTTTTTCTCTTACGCTGCATTCTAGCTGCCCTCAGTCTCCTGGCCCTCAGACACCCCAGTCGTGCCGTGCCGTTTCCTCTGCATGGACAGACTTCTTCCCAAGCATCTGCACAGTTCGCTCCCTCGCTTCCTCCAGCTGTTTACTCTAACACCGCCCTCTCAGTAGGTCCCTCCCTGAATGCGCCTGCCCTCACTCCCCCTTCTCCCCATCCTCGCTGCTTCATTTCTCTCCAGGGTGCTGACCATGGCCTCACCTAAGACACAGTTCCCTGCTCACTTGTGCAGTGTCTGCCTCCCCCTGATTACCATATCAGCTCTTTTAAGGCAGGAACTCATTCATGGCTTTATTCCTAAGCTCAGAAAAGTGGGTCTCAACAAATACTTGTTGAGTGAATGAATGAATGACCAAAAAGCGCTTCACACAGCTCCTGACACCGACCTGAGATAGCTGTCTGCTGCTGTGTGAGATGAGGGCCTGCAGCGAGATTTATGTTAAACCACATATGTCGAAGGCATTGTAGAAACCTGAAAGTGCTGTGCAGATGGGAGGAGAGAGTTATTACCAGGCTGTGTGTGGACAAGCTTTTTATTCATGGGGATTCTTTTTGATTGATTTTTTGGTGGCCGGCCAGTGCAGGGATCAGATCCTGGACCCTGGTGTTATCAGCACCATGCTCTAACCAACTGAGCTAAACCGCCAGCCCCTACTAGGTTTCTTAACAAGACTTTGTTAATTGTATGGAGTAGTTCCTGAATCTCAATAAAGCTTCCAGCCTGTATCAGAATAACCACACAGAGGTTAGTTTGCCCCAGCAGAGCGCAAAGCATCTGCTTCGAGCTCTGCCAACCAGCAGCCATTGCTAATGCTTGTCACGGAGCCTTCACGCCTCTCCACCTGCCCCTGTAATCTCTGCACTGCGTGCCCAGCCTCCTCCTCCACTAAAGAGACTACTGTCCTCAGAGGGCATTTGCCATGACATCCCATGCTTAATCTTCCAAGAGAGAAAACAGTCCATTATTCTCCTTTGAATTCAACAGTGAATGTTGCACCCATGTTTTTATTTATTTATTCATTCATTCATTCTTCAAGGGATACTGGGTGGGGGTGGGGGAGTAAAACCTGATCTGTCAGTAAGGCTGCTTGCTTACATTTCATCAGATTGATTTTTTTGGTGGCTGGCTGGCACGGGGATCTGAACCCTTGACCTTGGTGTTACAAGGTGGCGCTCTAACCAACTGAGGTAGCCGTCCAGCCTGTGCCCATATATTTAATATTGCATAATTTATTTATTTTTTATTGTTATTTTTTTTCTAAAAGATGACCAGTAAGGGGATTTTAACCCCTGACTTGGTGGTGTTAGCACCACGCTCTCCCAAGTGAGCTAACCAGCCATCCCTATATAGGGATCTGAACCCGCGGCCTTGGTGTTATCAGCACCGCACTCTCCCAAGTGAGCCACAGGCCAGCCCTCTGCATAATTTAAAAGAACAAAGTGAAGAAAACTTCCCAGGAAGCTAGCAAACTTTGCAGCAAGGTCTCCATCACAAGTGGTGTCCTGGTGGGATTATGATGTTCTAGGCTTTGAACTCAGCATGAAAAAGCTGGGTATGTGGACAAAATCACTGCTTGTCCTGGTCTATGAACCCACAGGGCTGTACCAAACTCCTGAGAAGCTGTTATATGGACTTCAATCCAAGAAGGTCCCCTATCACACTGAAGAGCAGGAAAGGAAAACAGAACCACAGGCACGGGTGCAGCAGCACAGCGGGAGGGATGTTCCCTGCGGCGTCTCTGACTTTTCCCACCACATAGATGAGGGCGCTGAGGACCTACTTCCTCACCCTCCCACAGCTCCAAAGTAGGAGTGCCTGGATTGGAACCCAGATCTGCTGGCGCCCACTCTTCCCTGTCACTCTCTCTGTTCACCTCTCTGTCAGGAGGGCTGCTGTGACAAAGTACCACACACTGGGTGGCTTACAAGCAGCAGACATTTCTCACAGGTCCGGGGGCCAGAAGTCTGAGATCAGGGTGTCAGCATGGTTGGGTTCTGGGGAGGGCCTGCTCCCAGGGTTGCAGACTGCAGGTTGCAGACTTCCTGTGGTATTTTCACATGGCAGAAGGGGGAACAGAGCTCTCTGGGGCCCCTTTCATAAGGACATTAATTCCATTTGTGAGGCTTCCACCCTCATGACTGAATTACCACCCAAAGGCCCCACCTCTAATACCATCTCATGGGGAGTTAGGATTTCAACGTATGAATTGGGGGTGGGGGGACACAAACACTCAGTCCATTGCACCCACAGTCTGTTCCTTCAGAAAACACTGCCTGAAGAGCAGGGTGAGTACAGAATAAGAGCAGGGTATTTAGTGCTGAGGCTAAGACAGACAGAGGTTCAAATCCAAGTTCTTCCCCAAAGAACTCTTTCAACCCTAGCTGAGTGACCTTGGGCAAGTTTCTGAACATCTCTGGCCCTTGCTTTACTCATTTATTAAATAGGGATAACGATCCCCACCTCAAAGGACTGGCATAAGAAAGTAAAGGAGAAAATTCGGCCCATAAAGGGTGATGTCACTGTAGAGGAGGCAAAATTTAACCTTTGTCCTCTTAGGGTTTTTGATTGGGCCTGAGAATTAAAGTGACATAAGAGAGATTAACACAAGAAAAGCATACAAATTTACTTACACTAAGTTTTACATGATACGGGAGCCCTCGTAAGGAGATGAAAACCCAAAAAGTAGAGTTGAACACTGTTGGGAAAATAGAATAATTTAATCAGGGCCCCTTGCCTTAAG
>NW_007726662.1:425551-426187 GCF_000696425.1 Galeopterus variegatus
GCGTGTGAGGGGTCTGGTGACCCAGCCTGGCGTGTAAAGGGTTTGTGACCTAGTCTGGACAACAGGCTTGAGGGGTCTCTGAGCTCCAGACCCAGCCCTAGCTTAGCAATTGGCCCATAGCTGGTGCAGGATTATGGGCAGGTAAAAGAGTGCTACAATTGGCGACATCAGCAGGATTCTGACATTAGCCTTAGTGCCACAAACACTTATATCCTGAGTAGGAGAAAGAATAGTAAATTGTGACAACATGACAAGACAGAGGGGCTTGGGCTGTGGTTGTTAACTGCATGGGGAAATGACTAGGAAGACAAGGGTTAGCTTAACAATGATTGTTTGTACAGATTACTCTCGAGGGCTGGCTGGTTAGCTCAGTTGGCTAGAGCACGGTGTTATAACACCAAGGTTGAGGGTGGTTGAGACTTTGGATCCCCACACCAGCCAAAAAAACCTAGATTACTCTCGGCCTCAACTTCCCATCCTTGACGATGAGAATGGCAATTTACTTTTGGTATGGGGGACATCTTGCATATGGGGGTTTTATCTCCTGCTTTCAAGAAGAAGAAGGGGAAGGTTAGAGCACACTTCTTGCACCTGCTCGCTTTTTTAAAGGTGCCTTCAGCTCAAAATAATCCTTAT
>NW_007726662.1:426385-428616 GCF_000696425.1 Galeopterus variegatus
GCAGATTGTCAAGGAGGAGCGGTCTCACAAGAAGGGGTGTGGAGCTTCAGGCCCCCAACACATTTCTTGTAAACAAGTTGTGTGTGGGTGGAGTTAGTGCGTGTGTGCACCAATGTATCTTTTTAGTTTTGTTGCTATTGTGTGTTCTTCAGTGTGTGAAGCAGCACTGGCTGGCAGAGCTTGTGTCTAAAAATAGAACATGTTTACTTTGCTGGCAGCTGCTCAGTTTTTCTTTGGCCTTTGCTGGTTGCAGTTGAGTTTCTGAGTTCTTTGTGGACTGCCTAACTCTTAGACATGTGTGTGTTGAATAAAGACTATTCTTCTTCAACTACAGCTCCAAGGACTTTTTCCTATTACTTAGCTCATTCACCTGCATGTGAAGGGTTTGTGAACCGGCTCAAGGGGTCTGTGAGCCCCAGACCCAGCCTTAGCTCTACAGCATGTTCTGAACTCCTTCTTTTTGATACTCACTGGTACTGTCAAGCAGCAGCTTGCTGCAGCAAGCTTCCTTAGGAGTCTGGCAGCCAAAGCCCCCTTATTCTGGGAAATGCTGCTCAGTTCTGTCTGTGTGATGTGCCGTCTGCCTTCACACCAATTATAGGCCCACATGCTGCAAACATGAGGTCACACTTCACTTGAGACACCTTCTTGCCATTGCATGGTCTGCAGCTACCATGGATGATCTCATTACATGGAGGTTTTTACATACTAATTTCTTCTCAGAGGTAGGTTCACCTTCACATTTCATGGGATACCTTGTGAGATTCCATTGTATCTACTGGGTAAGCACCTTTTCTCCTGATGGTCCCAAACCTCATTTCCCTGTAGCTTTGGTGCTCTTGCCACTCCACAGATGGACCTTCGAGAAAGGATGGGACAAGTAGTGGCACACACAGGAGTTTTGACACATGTGTTTAACAAGTATTCATTGAAAGCCCACTCAGTGTCTTCTGATCACACAGCAGGTCCTTCCTTTTAGGACTTCCCAGCCCAGGCTTATCTTATTTTCAGAAGATACAGCTTTCCATAACTTACCACGCAGGGATTCATGTTTG
Source organism: Galeopterus variegatus (assembly GCF_000696425.1). Taxonomy (NCBI): domain Eukaryota; kingdom Metazoa; phylum Chordata; class Mammalia; order Dermoptera; family Cynocephalidae; genus Galeopterus; species Galeopterus variegatus. The sequence goes on from NW_007726662.1 coordinate 427,441, forward strand.
CTAAATGGATAAACAGCTGCTCTTTTAATCATGTGAACTAGATTCCTGCCTTCCCTGGGAAGTAGATGCTACAGACAAAACATTGTGTGTATCTATTATGTCATGCCCTTTATGTGTTATCTATTGTTTTTGCCAAGTCAATTTTACAAGTGAGTCTTTGAAAGGTTTCATTGTAACAAGCCATATTATACCTGTTAAACAGAAACTGTTGTAATTGTAGCATCTCAGAGCTACAGGGGCCATAAAAGGATTGTATACTCTTATTTTACAGACAAAGACTGAGGTTGAGGGAGTCAAGTGACCTTCTAGTAAGGTGGGGAATCTCACATGCCATCAGAGGGAACTGACCATAGTCACAGGAGCATGACAAAGGACAGGTGAAGAATGAGAGTGGGTGAATGTCAGGTCTTTGTGTGAAGTATAGAAATGTCAGTCGGTGTGGCAGAGTGGCCATTCCCAGGATCAGTGGGGCCTCAATCACCTGCCTTCACACTGATTACTTGTCTCCCAACTGCTCCCTCTCCCATCCCTCTCTACAGCTGTTCCAAACCTTCTCTCTTCTAAACCTCCCACACAATTGTGCCTCCTTTCCACCTGAAAGATAATCTCACTTCTTATCATGCAGAGAGACTAGAGATAAGAACTGCCCCACCCGCCCCTACACACCGACCTCCACCTTCCCTTACTCTTCCCACTTGCCCTCTGTGTTCCTTCTCTGTCCCAAGCATTCAATGGATCTCATTCTCCCGCACATACCTTCCCAGGAATCCCTCTGTAAACGCCAGCCTCCCCATGACAAGCAGGCATGAAGGGACAGGTGGAAAAGTATCCAGGACATGAGGACTGCCAGGCAAGAGCCAGCCTGCCTGACATCCACCAACCCCCAGCAGTGTTACAGTGTAGAGCCCATTCCTTGCAGCACACCACAGCAGGATCAGTTTCTGCATTAGTCAGGATTTCATTAACCATGTTAGAAACTGAACTCAAACAAGCATAGACGAAAGGAAACGCTTCAGGCCGGCCCGGTGGTGCACTGCTACAGTGCGCCGCTTGGGAGCGCGGTGGCGCTCCCGCTGAGGGTTCGGATCCCACATACAGACTGGTTCCCACTCACTGGCTGAGCGAGGTGTGGGCGCAGCACCGAGGGTTGCGATCCCGTTGCCGGTCCCGGTCCGG
>NW_007726662.1:429093-439660 GCF_000696425.1 Galeopterus variegatus
CACGGAAAAAGACAAAAAAAAAAAAAAGAAAACGCTTCAAGTCTGAAGTCCATAGGTGAACCAGCTTCCGGATTTGGGACTCAGACTATTCCAGGCCAATGTTATGATAGAGTTTCCACTCTCCAGAAAACAGGAAGATGGAAGCCACCCCCATCCATATATTAATTTCTGCATAATGAGTATTTCCATTTACTTCTAAAATACAATAACACAAATTCACTTCCATGTATATGTCACAAGATGTAGTGGAGAGCCTTTTCACAGCAACTGGAATGCCGAAGGGCAAGCCACCTACACTGGGCAAGGGTGGTGGTGGGATAGGGATACTGTAGCTCCAGGGAAAGGAATGAGGTGGAAAAGGAAGCCACCAGTAGAGTAACAGGAAGTGTCACTGGTAATGTCATTGACACTGTCAATGTTGGAAAGAACACACTTGAAGCTGACAAGCCAGGAGCCAGAAAGCCTGCTGGTGAAACTTCTTTCTTACTTTCTGTAAGGCATTCGGAAGACTTATCTGGAGGAGTGTGAAAACACGAGACAGAGCAGTGCAACAAAGAGATGGGGCTGAAGCAAACACAGCTGGGATTAGCTGCTGAGAAACCTGAGAAACAAAATCAGGGTTTGCCCCAGAGAAAGGGGACACCAAGGCACCCCCCAGAAGCCCAGAGGTTTCTTGTTTGTCAAGTGGATTAAAGGCTAATGGTCAAGGATCATGTGTTAACAGCTTAGAGCAACTGTGCAAAGAACCCAGAGACCACCCTCCTCCCTGACTTTGATGGGCGTTGTCCCAAAGACAAAGACACCCTTTGTGAAGCTGATGCCTGCCTTCTTTTTAATATAAAGCAATGACAAGAAGGCTTTGGTGACAGGTAGTTTGTTTCTCCTCTCTGGAGGTGGTATTCAAAGTGTTGAACAACCACTGACCCACCAATACAGCTGCCAGCAGTTGGTCTGGGGGATCCTGATGCAACAGGTGTACCCCATCTGTTTCTGAGTCCTGGTGAGGTCTGGAGGGGGCAGGATATTCAGCATGGTGAGTGGGGACACTCAGAGGTCTTGGGCAGCAGCCAAGTATCCACCAGTATATCTGAACAGATACAAAGCAGCATCACCAGCCCTGATTCCTTCTCCTCATAGAGAACCACAAAGTAAATGTGGCCCTCTGAATCCAACAATGAACTAGCAGAAGAAGAAATCAAGATAGCTAGCCCATTTACAGTAGTCACCAAAAAATAAAATACCTAGGGCCGGTCCGTGGCTCACTCAGGAGAGTGTGGTGCTGATAACACCAAGGCCCCGGGTTCAGATCCCATATAGGGATGGCCGGTTCGCTCACTGGCTGAGCGTGGTGCTGACAACACCAAGTCAAGGGTTAAGATCCCCTTACCGGTCATCTTTTAAAAAAATAAATAAATAAATAAATAAATAAAATACCTAGGAATAAAGTTAACCAAGGAAGTGAAAAATCTTTACAGCAAGAACTACAAATCACTGCTAAAAAAAATTAAAGAGGACCCAAAAAGATGGAAAGACCTTCTATGCTCTTGGATTGGAAGAATTAACATTGTGAAAATGTCCGTACTATCCAAAGCATTCTGCATATTCAACACAATCCCCATCAAAATATCAATGGCATTCTTCAAAGAAATAGAAAAAACAATCCTAACATTCATATGGAACAAGAAAAGGCCCCAAATAGCCACAGCAATTCTGAGAATGAATGAATGAATGAATGAATAAATAAATAAATGAAGTCAGAGGCACTACACTACCTGACTTCAAATTATACGACAAAGCTAAAGTAACCCAAACAGCATGGTACTGGCATAAAAACAAAAACATAGACCAGTGGAACAGAATAGAGAACCCAGAAATCAACCCACATACTTACAGCCAGCTGATCTTTGACAAAGGCACCAAGAACATAGGTTGGTGAAGAGACTGCCTTTTGGATAAATGGCACTGGGAAAACTATATATCCATATGTAGAAGAATGAAACTAGAGCAGTACTTCTTACCATAACTAAAATCAACTCAAAATGGATTAAAGATGTAAATATATGTCCTGGAACTATACAACTCCTAAAATAAGACACAGGAAAAACACTTCAGGAAGTAGGACTGGGCAAAGACTTTAAGAATAAGACCCCAAAAGCACAGGCAACAAAAGAAAAAATAAACAGATGGTATTATATTGAACTAAAAGGCTTCTGCACAGCAAAAGAAAGAATTAACAGAGCAAAAAGACAACCTACAGAGTGGGAGAAAATGTTTGCAAAGTATGCATCCAACAAGAGATTAATATCCAGAATATAAAAGAAACTCAAACAACTTAACAGTAAAAAAACAAATAACCAGGCCGGCCCATGGCTCACTCGGTAGAGTGCGGTGCTGATAACACCAAGGCCACGGGTTTGGATCCTATATAGGGATGGCCGGTTTGCTCACTGGCTGAGCGTGGTGCTGACAACACCAAGCCAAGGGTTAAGATCCCCTTACCGGTCATCTTTTTTAAAAAAAAAACAAAAAACAAAAACAAAAACAAATAACCAGATTAAAAAATGGACAAATGAGATGAATAGGTATTTCTCAAAGGAAGATATATGAGTGGTCAACAGACACATGAAAAAATGCTCACCATCACTAGTCATCAGGGAAATGCAAATCAAAACCATATTGAGATATCATCTCACCCCAGTTAGACTGGCTATTATCAAAAATACAAAGAATAACAAATGGTGGCAAAGATGTGGAGAAAGGGGAACCCTCCTACACTGTTTGTGGAACTGTAAATTAGTGCAGCCATTATGGAAAACAGTATGGAGGTTCCTCAAACAGCCACAGATAGAACTTCCACACAATCCAGCAATTCCACTGCTGGGTATATACACAAAGGAATGGAAATCATCATTAATAGATCTGCAACATAACCAGCGCTCTTTAGACAAGCCCAAGTACAAAATGGCACCGCCCACCTCCTCCCCTCCCCTCCCCCCTTCCCTTTATGAGAAGCCTCCTGACTTAAACAGAAACCCCTTTTGCTTCTGCAAGGACACAGTTCTCCACCCCAATCCACATTAGCATAATGCCCCTCCTTGATGGTATCAGCCAGCCCTTGGTGCACTATATAAGCTCTCCTACCCACACATCTGGTGCTGTCCCCCATTGTGAGGGCATCCCAGGCTACCTGTCACTTTGAGCGCAGCTTGGCAGTTTCTTTCCCTTTAATAAAGCTTGAACGGCACCCGGCGTCTCAGCTCACTTTCTTTCAGTTTCTACAGGTGGGAAAGTGGTAGGGGGAGGCAGGGAGGGGAGGAATTGGTAAGGGGCTACAAAAAAATGACCACGTTGTACAATGTTGAATATACTAATTATCCTGATTTGAACATCACATATTGCACACAGGTATTTCTATTCAATGCTGTACCCTACAGCTATATACAATCAACTACGTTCCAATAAAAAACAAATAAATAAATAAAAGCACCTGAATTAGGTCTTCTTAGAAGCTTCCAAAAAGATTACAAAATATTTTCCATTATCTATTTATTTATTTAGGCATCTGGCTGCTATGGGGATCAGAACCCTTAGACCTTGGTGTTACATGGCGCTTTGAATGTCTAACTAACTGAGTCACACAGCCAGTCCTTTCATTTCCCTTTAAAAGGCTGTTTACAGAAGACCAAATGAAATGCTTAAGCTACTAATTGATGAGAAAATTATCTACCAACCTTTTCCTTTAGTTACTATCCCACCCCAAAGGCAAAAAAGCAAGCTAGATAAGTAATTTATTTATTTATTTTTAAAAGGTGAATGGTAAGGGGATCTTAACCCTTGACTTGGTGTTGTCAGCACCACGCTCTCCCAAGTGAGCTAACCGGCCATCCCTATATAGGGATCCAAACCCATGGCCTTGGTGTTATCAGCACCGCATTCTGCCAAGTGAGCCACGGGCTGGCCCTTACATAAATCATTTATAACAGTTAGACAGCCCTCAGGTCAAGCAGGCACAGACAATGCTTCCTTTGCTCTGTTGGTTCCAGGGCTCTGCCCTGAAGTAATCTAATTAAGAAATAAGCTAAATTGAAAAGACTGTGTATGGAACTCCAAAATACCACTTCCTGACATTTAGCTGGCTATTTTGAAACCCTTTGTGAAAGAAATTTACATCTAGAAAGGTAATCTCCATTTGTAAAGGCATCTCCCTCTCTACACCTAAGCCACTGAAACTTTTGCAATGGGGAAGATATTAACTTAAAGTTTATTTAACAAATATTACCTGTGATTAAGTTGCTTTTACTGTAAATTGTCTTAACAAGACCTTTACCTATGACTTTCTTTTTTTTTTTTTTTTTTTTTAAAGATGACCGGTAAGGGGATCTCAACCCTTGGCTTGGTGTTGTCAGCACCACGCTCAGCCAGTGAGCAAACCGGCCATCCCTATATGGGATCCGAACCTGTGGCCTTGGTGTTATCAGCACCGCACTCTCCCGAGTGAGCCACGGGCCGGCCCTACCTATGACTTTCTTTCAGCAAATAATACTGTTAGTTTCTGTGAGATGGAGAAAAGAGAGAGAGACCTGAGCCAGGTGCCACTTCAGCCAAGAAGCTTTATTTCATCAGCGTGGTGGGGAGACTGAGTCCAATAGCTCCTGCCCTGATACAGACTAAAAAGTTTTGATAGGACTTGAATTAGAGGAAGGGCATTGGGTGGTCGTTTTTGCATAAGAATTTGTTTTGCACAAATCCTGGTTTTTCTCAAAAAGCAAGGGGGTAGGGGGGTGGAAAGTTAATTAACATGAGATAGTGAGGGGCAAGGGGGAAGAGGGTGGAAAGTTGCTTATCATGGCCGTGCTGATAAGCTGGCCATGAGGACTAATACTGTTAGATCTAACTTCTTTAAATTCTCTACCTTGTTTTACCTGGGAGTCATCCGTTTGGAAGTGCAATTTTAGAGTTACCTGTCTAACAATTGTTTGGGGCAATGGAATGGGTGACTGAAGGATTGATAGTCCAAATGGGGAAGAGAAACTATTTGAAACCTGGCTAATAGATCTGCAACATAACAGCACCACTTTAGACAAGCCCAAGTACAAAATGGCACCGCCCACCTCCTCCCCTCCCCTCCCCCCTTCCCTTTATGAGAAGCCTGCTGACTTAAACAGAAACCCCTTTGCTTCCACAAGGACACGGTTTTCCACCCCAATCCACATTAGCATAATGCCCCTCCTTGATGGTATCAGCCAGCCCTTGGCACACTATACAAGCTCTACCACCCCACACCTGGTGCTGTCTACCATTTTCAGGGCAGCCCTGGGCGGCTTGCTATTTCGAGCACAGCCCAGCAGATTTCTTTCTTTAATAAAGCTTGAACGGTACCCGGCATCTCAGCTCACTTTCTTTCATTATGGTGCCGAAACCTGGGAAGGGTTTTGACTGACATTGTGGACGATCCCCTCTCTCTTGGGGTGATTGGCCCTTGGTCACCCTTCTCAGACCTGCTGAAACCGGACGCCTCTGGGACTCTCTCTCCTTTTGCCATTTCAGACCAACGCATCCAACACTGGCCTCAATCCAGGGTGAGTCAGTGGGTCTGTCCTGCCTGCTTCTACGGTTCCCCCGACTACTCTCTCTACAACTCAGGTCTCTACGAAGCCCAGGTGCCTGGCCGAGGGAACTCTTCTCATGCCCCCAGCTATTGGAGGACGCTCCTCTAGCTGGTCAGTTGGTTTTTCTCTCAAAAACAAGGTAGGCACCAAAGAGGACACTCTTTGTTGGCATGCTTCTTCTACCAGGATTGACTGCCCTTTCTCACCCTCTACACGGGATCCTCACAATCCAAACCTCCACACTCTATGCCCTTGGGCTGTCTCCTGACCAATTTCTTGGCCTCCAGGGAGACATTGAACCTAAACATCCCATCCTGTTTTCTACTATACTCAGCACACTATGCCTCCAGGCTGCTCTACGCCTCTGGGCCATCTCCTGGACAATTTCTCAGCCTCCAGGGAGACATTAAAATTCAAATGCCTCATTACAATGGATCCCAATGGCCACCAGATGGCACTCAATTTAGACACTCACCAAAATGGCAAAAGCTGTAGAGATTCCTTGTTCAGGCCTTCTCCTATCTCTGAAAGCTTTCTTCTCTCTGTCAAAACTGCCCTATGTCTCAAATTCTCCTAGCTCATGCTTGACCTCTCCTTCCAGACTCAGATCAATCTCCTGATCCATCAGCCCTCCACATTTCTCTCTCTTCCCCACACCTGGCCTCCAGATGCTCCTCCTCAGCTCAGCTCCTCCCTTTCTCCCCCTTCATCAGGTAACAACCCCGCCTCAGCTCCAGCTTTTTATAACCCTTCTGTGAAGTGGCTGGGGTGGAAGGAATTGTCTGAGTCCATGTACAGGGAGCAGGTCTGGATGGCAGCTCAGGTACATGCTCAAAATAATAGGTGGCCTGTGGAATTGTTGCTGTTCCTTGCACAGACCCAAATTGAGACTACCAGGCTGGCCATGGGGATCGGGATCTCCAGGACAACATGATCACACACTTGATTTATGGCCTCCAAAAGGGTACTCACAAGTCAGTCAATTATGACAAGCTTAGGGAAATCACACAGAGATCCACTGAAAATCCCAGTGAGTTCCTAACCTGCCTCTCTGAGGCTTTACATGAATACACATGTATAGATCCAAAGTTCCCTGCAGGATTGGCCCTCTTACACTCTCATTTCATTACCCAATCAGCCCCTGATATTCAAAAAACTATAAAAGAGATCAGGCCAAACACCAGCTCCTGGCTAATGCCATCTGTGGCTCACATACACCAAAGCTGGCTGTCTCAAGGGGCAAGCCACCCGAGAACTGCTTCAAATGCAGTCAACTGGGCCACTCAGCATGGGCCTGTCATAACCCATCCTTACTGCAAATGGCCAGGTCACTGGGGGATTGACTGTGCCACTTGCCAGAGAGGGAGTTGCCCAGTCCCCAACCTACAGCCTTTGGCTTTATTTATTTATTTTCCTTTTTGTCTTTTTTACTGACCGGTAACAGGATCGCAACCCTCAGTGTCGCGCCCGTACCAGGGACCGGCAACGGGATCGCAACACTTGGTGTTGCGCCCACTCCGCGCTCAGCCAGTGAGCGGGAACTGGTCTCCACATGGGATCTGAACCCGCGGCGGGAGCGCCGCCGCACTCCCAAGCGGCGCACTCTCCAGTGCGCCACCGGGCCGGCCCAGCCTTTGGCTTTATGGCCATCCCCAGTGGAGCTTCTAGGCTTTGCGCAGGAGAGGACTGACAATGCCCAGGGCCTGAGGCCCCCATGGAGATTACCATGCGTGAGCCCAGGTTAACTTGCCTCGTAGCAGGTCAGCTGATCTCTTTTGTCATTGATACAGGGGCCATTTATTTTACCCTTCCTAAGTATGCAGGACCAACAACCCCATCCTCTATCACAATAGTAAGGGTCATGGGATCAGAATACCACCCACAGATCACATTAGTCCTTTCCTGCACCCTACGTCACACCCAATTCACACACAAATTCTTAATAATGCCTCAATGCCCAGCTCCCTTACTGGGATGGGACATTCTTTTCAAATTCAAAGCTACTCTTACCATAAACACTTTAACTCCAGCTACAATACTCCTGTTACACAACACACCCAGACCTGGTCCCTGGGGCTTCCACCTTCCCCTCCCCCTCAGACAAGGTTAATCGCTAGTATGGGATGATTCTTCTCCCTCCATTGCTATGCACCATTCCCTTATCCTTGTTAAACTGCAAAACCCCTCTTTGTTTCCTGATGTCCCACAGTACCCCATCACTAATAAACACCTAATAGGCTTAAAACCCGTCATACACAAACTCCTTTCTTCTCATCTCTCACAGCCTACTCACTCACCTTTCAATACACCCATCCTTCCAGTTTTAAAGCCTAACAGCTCATACTGTTTAGTACAGGACTGATCCTGACATGTGCCGTTCCCAACAACTTACTTGGGCAGTACTACCTCAGGAGTTTCGGGATAGCCCCCACTTTTCTGGCCAGGCCTTAGCTCAAACCTTATCTGAACTTCCTCCAGCCTCTAGCACTTTAATACAATATGTGGATGACCCCCTCCTTTGTAGCCCCTCCTATGAGGATTCACAGGCCCACACTGTTGCTCTCCTTAATTTCCTGGCCTCCAGGGGATATTGAGTGTCCCCCAGCAAGGCCCAAATTTCTTCTCCTTTGGTTCAAGAGTCTAATTCCTGAACTCCCTACTTCTACCACAAAGGGTGAAATCCTTTCTTGGGGCTTGCAGGGCATCTTCACCTATGGATTCCTAACTTTGGCGTGCTAGCAAAGCCACTTTATGGGGCAGCCAAAGGGGATCCTGCCATTCCTTTATATCCCACAAAGCCCATTCATTCTCCCTTCCAGTTATTAAAAGCTGATCTCCTCGCAGCCCCAGCTCTATCTCTCTCAAGCCTATCTCATCCTTTTATCCTATATGTCACCAAAACCCAAAGATGGGCAGTCAGGTTTTTGGGACAAAAGGCAGGAGATATTTTCTCCCCAGTTACAAACCTCTCAAAACAGCCAGACACCACAGCTCAAGAATTTGTTTACAAGGTCCTTGTTTACAGGCCTGAGCAGCAGCCACCATTTTAACACAAGAAAACTCTAAACTAACTTTTAGACAACAAACAGTCAAGACCTTCTCAGCCATAGGCCAAGTCAATTCTCTCCCCTTCCCACCTACAACTTATTCACCTGACTTTCATTGAAAACTCCCAGTTTTCCTTTAAACCTTGCCCTCCCTTAAAATCCAGCCACTCTCATCCCAAAACACTCATGACCCTTAGAACACAATTGCATGGAGGCTTTAGAGCTCTTTCTCAATACCTTTCCACACATCTCCCTGCATCCCATTATGCGGTTCATAGATGGGAGCACAACCTCCACACCCACCCCCTGGGCAGGTTATGCCATAGTAAATCTAACATAAGCTATTGAGGCTGCACAACTCCCTAAGGAGGTTGGGGTTATATACTGCAGAGGACACCAAACCTCCAATGACCCCATAGCCCAAGGAAACAAACTGGTGGATCTAACCGCAAAACAGGCTGCTCAATCACCAGGCCCCCACTCTTCCTCTCCTGCTCAGGTCCTTCTCATGGCCCCTACACCCTTATTCCAATATACACTCCAAGAAATACAACACTTCCAATGGTTGGGAGCACAGAGAAAGGACAACTGGTATACTGTCTCTGGTCGCTATGTCCTCCCTACTACACAAGCTGAGCAAATCCTTTTAGATTTCCATAATTCAGTTCATATAGGCTATGAACCCCTACTGCGCCTTCTTCAGCCCTTATATTACTCTCCACACAAAAGGACACACTATCTTCTAACATTAGTAGATACCTTTTTTTTTTTTTGTCTTTTTGTCTTTTTTCGTGACCAGCAATGGATCGCAACCCTCAGTGTCGCGCCCGTACCGGACCAGGACCGGCAACAGGATTGCAACCCTTGGTGTTGCGCCCACACCACGCTCAGCCAGTGAGCCGCTGGTCTGTATGTGGGATCCGAACCCTCAGCGGGAGCGCCGCTGAGCTCCCAAGTGGTGCACTGTAGCAGTGCGCCACCGGGCTGGCCCCAGTAGATACCTTTCAGGTTGGATTGAGGCTTTTCCCTGCACTTCAGAGGATGCTACAGCAGTAACGCATGCTCTCACCTCAGAAATCATCCCTCATTTTGGCCTCCCCACCAGTCGCTCACTCGCCTATGGGCTGCCCCCACAAGCCCACAGGCCTCAGCCCCTTTGAACTTATGTACAGTAAGCCCTTCACTCTCAGACCTGTCCCTTCCAGCTCATCACCTTTAGACCAGTATCTCCCTACTCTTTCGCTCATTAGGGATCTTCTTAGGGAACAGGACAACCTTCTATTACCTCATCCTTTCCCCACCACCCCCTCAGAGTTTAAACTGAGCCCAGGACAGCAAGTGTACAGTAAAACCCGAATCCCAAAGCCCCTCTCACCATGTTGGGAAGGGCCTTATACAGCACTTCTCACCACCCCCATGGCAGTAAATGTACCAGGAAAGGCCCCTTGGTATCACTTATCCTTGGTAAATCTAGCACCTGAGACTTTACCCAAAAATCTGTTAATACCAAGCCAGAGGGGTCCCTCTGGTCAAACCACAACCTGCCATCTCCTCACACTTCGTCCATTTTAGGACCCAGAAAACTAAAAATCTCCAGGACCTCCGCTCTTCCCCCAATCCCAGAAGAAGGATGATCTTCCCCCCGGTGATCATCCTCTCACTCCTGCAGGCCACTCCACGTCCTTCACACAAGAGCTACTATTATACTACCTGTTCTAGTCCTTGCTACAGGATTGGCCAGTGCTGCCCCAAAAGATTGTAGCATTGTAGGAAGATTTCTCCTGGCCGCCTTTACCTCCTATCAGTAGGATGCTTCTTAGCAATGTCATTGTGGCAATGTGCCTTTTAAGTTCTTTTGGCTCCTAACCCTTCGCACCCTTCCCGTGTTTTCCCTCCTATCTCAATGCTCCC
>NW_007726662.1:440624-442327 GCF_000696425.1 Galeopterus variegatus
ACAATGTTGAATATACTAATTATCCTGATTTGAACATCACATATTGCACACAGGTATTTCTATTCAATGCTGTACCCTACAGCTATATACAATCAACTACGTTCCAATAAAAAACAAATAAATAAATAAATCCTACAGATATATACAATCAACTACGTTCCAATAAAAAATAAATAAATAAATAAATAAAAGCACCTGAATTAGGTCTTCTTAGAAGCTTCCAAAAAGATTACAAAATATTTTCCATTATCTATTTATTTATTTAGGCATCTGGCTGCTATGGGGATCAGAACCCTTAGACCTTGGTGTTACATGGCGCTTTGAATGTCTAACTAACTGAGTCACACAGCCAGTCCTTTCATTTCCCTTTAAAAGGCTGTTTACAGAAGACCAAATGAAATGCTTAAGCTACTAATTGATGAGAAAATTATCTACCAACCTTTTCCTTTAGTTACTATCCCACCCCAAAGGCAAAAAAGCAAGCTAGATAAGTAATTTATTTATTTATTTTTAAAAGGTGAATGGTAAGGGGATCTTAACCCTTGACTTGGTGTTGTCAGCACCACGCTCTCCCAAGTGAGCTAACCGGCCATCCCTATATAGGGATCCAAACCCATGGCCTTGGTGTTATCAGCACCGCATTCTGCCAAGTGAGCCACGGGCTGGCCCTTACATAAATCATTTATAACAGTTAGACAGCCCTCAGGTCAAGCAGGCACAGACAATGCTTCCTTTGCTCTGTTGGTTCCAGGGCTCTGCCCTGAAGTAATCTAATTAAGAAATAAGCTAAATTGAAAAGACTGTGTATGGAACTCCAAAATACCACTTCCTGACATTTAGCTGGCTATTTTGAAACCCTTTGTGAAAGAAATTTACATCTAGAAAGGTAATCTCCATTTGTAAAGGCATCTCCCTCTCTACACCTAAGCCACTGAAACTTTTGCAATGGGGAAGATATTAACTTAAAGTTTATTTAACAAATATTACCTGTGATTAAGTTGCTTTTACTGTAAATTGTCTTAACAAGACCTTTACCTATGACTTTCTTTTTTTTTTTTTTTTTTTTTTTAAANTGCTCCCATAGGGCACTAATTGTACCTTTTAATTGGGGCAGGGATCCTTTCTGCAACTGGAGCTGGCATAGCGGGCCCTGCTACTGCCTCTCAATTATATAAAAAACTCTCAGAAGAACTAAGCATATGTAACATCTCTTCCCCTCCAGTGACAGGTCACCTCACTCATGACAGTCACTTTACAGAACCATCAGGCCTTTTATTTTACTTCCTTACAGTCAAGAAGGAAGGCACCTGCCTCTTCTCGGGGGACGAATGCTGTTACTATGTAAATGAGTCTGGGGTGATCCAAAACAACTTAAACCATTTCACTGAACCCTTGGATACCCTGGCTTATGCCCCTACTAGGACCCCTAACTGTGTCTCAACCTACCCTTTGGTCCCTGTCTCTTTTGGTGTTTCTCTAATTTCTTACAGGAATGTATGCAGGCTTTCACAAACCAAAAGGTCACCAAATTGTTCCTGCAAGGAGGATATCAGCCCCTAAGAATCAGCAACCCTTCCCCGGAGGAATACAGCCTCCCCACACGAAACCAATACCCCGCCACCTCAATGTTTTATTTTTTCTGTATCTTCGCCCATCTCCAGCAGGAAGTAGCTTCAGAAGAATGAGACCTCCACCCTTTCCCC
>NW_007726662.1:442553-447103 GCF_000696425.1 Galeopterus variegatus
CAAGGCCATGGGTTCGGATCCCTATATAGGGATGGCCGGTTAGCTCACTTGCTGACAACACCAAGTCAAGGGTTAAGATCCCCTTACCATTCTTCTTTTAAACAAACAAACAAAAAATGGTGCCACCCACCTCCTCCCCTCCCGTCCCCCCCTTCCCTGACTTAAACAGAAACCCCTTTTGCTGCTGCAAGGATGCAGTTCTCCACCCCGATCCACATTAGCATAATGACCCTCCTTGATGGTATCAGCCAGGCCTTGGCACACAATATAAGCTCTACCACCCCCACGCCTGGTGCTGTCCACCATTTTCAGGGCAGCCCTGGGCTGCCTGCCACTCTGAGCACAGCCCAGCAGATTTCTTTCTTTAATAAAGATTGAACGGTACCTGGCATCTCGGCTCACTTTCTTTCACTGGCAAGTAAAGAATCTTACTGAAAGCTGTAAGGTCTGGTTCTGTCTGTACATCTATATGTCTATTTGTGTTATATGTATGTGATATTTCTCTACCAAAATATATAAAAACAGACTTAAGAAAACCACACATACACGAAACGGAAAGGCAAAATTTATGAAAGAGCTCTTTCTAATTGGCTTTTCCTTTAAAAAAAAAAAAGTAAGCACTTAAATAAAATATTTTATCCAAAATAAAAAAGGAAAAGAAGCTAACTCAAATGACTTTTAGATCATGTGACTTGTGTAAATCTTAGGTAATAAATTGTTGGGTTAATGCAAACAGCTGTGTCTTCTAATCAGCAAAATACTCATGTATTTAGCTTTAGGGTTATTGTTTAGGTGGTGACTGCCTAACATTCACATGCTGTACAAATAGTTAACACTGTTGGACTGAGCAGGACTGAAGCCATGTTGGGACCTAAAACTACATGGGCTTTAGAAAATTTAAAAGACATAGTTTTTTTTCTTAGCATACATTTCTCTGAATTCCCTCTTTCTCATGGTTATTTGATATTTTGAACCTTGGTTATGAGGCAAGATGATATTATTTACATATATGTAAAGCTGTTTTCCAGATAGCCTGGAGCTGCAGACTTGCAATGAGACACCTACTGTCCAGGCCCAGAGAAATCAAGGAACATATCAATGAAGTTGTGTTGATTCTACCCCAAAGCAGGACCCTAAGATAACATCAAGGACAAAAACAGATGCCAGAAGAAACGTGGACAAGTATTTGCACTTGACCACTTATGGGTCCCCCCCTCCTGTTTTTCATTACACACATTCCATTCCCTCAACCCCCTCTTTAAAAAATCCTCAGGAAATTGGAGTCTTTGAGATGGTTTTAGTGAGTCATTTTCTTTCATGTTCACTGGACAGATGGGTTAGCCTAATGTCTCTCCTGGTATTTCTGAATAAAAACTGACTTTCTGTTCCACCAAGATTTGACTTTTAAGTTATTTGTTTTTTGTACCAAGGTCACGGGTTCTGATCCTATGTGGGGCTACAGCTAGGCTAAGGCTAATGTCTGGAATCCTGTTCACAGCACCAGTTGTAGTGCTCTTAATCCTGTTCATGATGCCAACTGTCTAGCTCCATGACCACGCCAGTTGTTGGGCTCTTTCACCTGCTGGTAATCCTGCACCAACTTGGTCACCAGACCCCTTCATGCAGGTCTATGAGCTAGGCAACTTCCAAAAGGTCCTTGGAAGCCACAGGTTGGAAAGCACAGCTGTGCTGGGCAGATGCCTGAAGTAGACACCCGCCCACTTCACTGAAACTCATCTCTCTCTCTCTCTCAATCTCTCTCTGAAGAACACAAGAATAGCAACAAAACTAAAAAGATACATTGGTGCACATGTGCACTAACTACACACACACACACAATTTGCTTACAAAGGATGTGCTAAAACCACACCCAGCTGGCCCTGAGGTGAGGTCCCTGACCAAACTGTTCTATTTACCCAACAATCCACTCCTTCAGGGTCCTCGCTGTACAATCTACACATTCAAACTTCTCAAATGCCTTTAGGGCATTTTTTCCTCATTGTCCTGGTTTTTAGCATCTGGCTACTTCACTACCAAGATAATGTCTTTAGCAAACAGTTTATCTGCTTCACCCTTTTGGTTTTCTTCTGCTTTTGAATTACTTCAATCAGCTCAGCTTACACCAGCTACTCACTCACAGTCTTGGGCAGTCCTGCGGCATTTGCCTACAGTTCAAACAGCTGCATTTTCCCAGTCCATCTAGGAGTGGCTGCCCTGACCCTGTGCATATCTGTGGCTCTCCTGTAACCACTGCCACAGAGACAGGCGTGTTGTAATGGAGACCAACTTTTCTACCTTTTCACCAGATGAAAAAATACTAGAAATCCTGCAGGGGCACCAGTCCTCGGGTCATCTGCCCATCTGTATGTGGCACTCTTTTCTTGGGTTTTACAGCACCTGGCTGGCCATCAGGTTTAAGTGGCACCCTCTGAGCCTTTTGCCTTCAGACAAACACAGCATGCATTTACTATATCGTCTCTAGAGCACGTTACACTATCCACCCCTAGGTCTCATCATTGCAGCAGCCAGGGGCTCTCCTTGTTTCTGCTGCTTTACTGTCTCAATTTCTTGTGCACAACAAGTCATGCCTGGAGATGCACAGTTTCCCCAGCTCACCACTGGGTTGGTCATCTTCCCTGGTGTGAAAGGCAGGAGTGGCCAGTTGCTGCACATCGTCCTCCAGGACATTTATCTGCACTTCCAACAACTCTGCTTTCTGCTGCAAATCTTGATTAGTTTGCAGTGTACTGAGCAGCAGCCAGGCTCTGGTCAGCAGAAAAGTGGTCACTGCGCACCACACACTCAAGGATTGCCACATTTCCTCCCCCTCCCAAGTGGTTTTCCATTGTAGTGCCTGGTCTATGCTGCCTTGCAATACAGTGAGCAGCAACCAGATTCCGGTCAACAGGAAGGTGGCCATAGGGCAGAGCATATTCACAAGTAGCCACATTTCCTCCTTCTTCCAAGGGCTTTTGGCTCCTGTACCTGCTCATAATCCTGTCACGGACTACACCAATTGTAGCGGTCTGCTGATGTCAGAAATCCTGTTGACATCACCAATTGTGGAGCCCCAGCTAATGTCTGGAATCCTGTTCACAGTGCCAATTGTAGCACTCTTAATCCTGTTTGTGACACCAATTGTCTAGCTCCACAACCACACCAGTTGTCAGGCTCTTTTACCTGCCAGTAATCTTGCACTGACTAGGCCAATTGTTGACCTAGGGCTGGATGTGGAGCTCCTGAAGAGAAAAATATAACTTTAACATGCGTAATTTGCTTCTGTACTAATGCTTGCTAAAAATGAGAAAACATAACTAATACCATTTTAAGTAAGGCAGCTTTTAAGGGGTTATGTACAGGCCAGGCATAGTCAAGGAGGACCCAGGCACGCTAAATTCCAGGGAGGGAGTAACCACCACCCAGTTCCGGGAACTGACCAGTTCCTCATCTAGAGGCCACCTGGCCAGACCACAAGGAAGATAAACGATTGGGAAATACACTGTTCCTTATCGGGGTGCCAGCCTGCTAAAGCCCACCAATAAATCAAAAGGTCACCTCAGATAACCCATAAGCAGTATACAACTCATCCTGTTGCAAAAGTCTGTCTAAAAAACTGTATAAAAAGCTCCTGTGTTAAGGGCTCAGGGTCACTCCTGTCCAGGAGACTGAGTGACCCCAGCATGCTGGAATAAACTCTTCTTGCCTGATTGCAACGGTCTCTGTCTCGTGGTCTTTGGGAAGTGAGCCATCCCGAGGTGTGGGATTTGTGCACGGTGCACAGGTCTTACACTCCTAGACCCCTCAAGCCGATTCAAAGTCTGGGTCACAAACCCTTCATATGCCAGGCTGGGTCACCAGATCCCTTCACGCAGATCTATGAGCTAGGTAACCAGTTAAAAGGTCCTTGGAAGCTTAGGTTGGAAAGCATGGCTACGCCAGGCAGATGCCTGAGGCAGAGGCAAGCCCGAGGCAGAGGCCCGCTCACCTGCTTCACTAAAACTCTCCCTCTCTCCCTCTCTCTCTTTCTCTCTCTCTGAAGAACACAAGAACAGCAGAAAAACTAAAAAGACACATTGGTGCATATGTGCACTAACTACACACACACACACACACACACACAATTTGCTTACAAAGGATGTGCTAAAACCACACCCAACTGGACCCAAGGCGAGGTCCCTGACCAAACTATTCCATTTTCCCAACATCCCAGTACTGTTCAACTGCAAAAAAAAAAAAAAAAAGAAAATCTTGGTTTTTAGGGGGTTGGGCAGGCAACCGGACTTGGGTTCAGTAACCACAGGGAAATAATTCGAGATGATAGCTGCTAGTTTTGTTCAGCATCTCATAAAATTTTCATGAACAGTTCAAGCATGGTTGTTGAAAATAACTAAATTAGGCATAAACATTTACACATAAACTCTTCATAGTTTCAAAAATCCTTATTGGTGGGCCAGCCCGGTGGCGCACTGCTACAGTGCGCTGCTTGGGAAGTGTGGCAGCGCTCCCGCTGAGGGTTCGGATCCCACATACAGACCGGCTGCTCACTGGCT
>NW_007726662.1:447259-450894 GCF_000696425.1 Galeopterus variegatus
TGAGCCACGGGCCTGCCCTCTTAGAGGATATATTTTTTTAAAGGAGCAATTTTTTTTTTTTTGTCCTTTTTGAGACCGGCCGCATCGCGCTCAGCCAGTGAGCGCACCGGTTATCCCTATATAGGATCCGAACCCACGGCGGGAGCACTGCTGTGCTCCCAGTGCCACACTCTCCCGAGTGCGCCATGGGCTCGGCCCAAAAGGAGCAATTTTATGTAATTCAGAGATGAGTGCAGTTCTCATGGGCCAAGGTTGAGGCCTGGCTGAGAAGAGGATTCAGTAGGACTTGACTACAGTTTGTCAGAGAGAGAATCTTTGTCACCTTAAAGCCACAGTTATCAAGGCAGTGTGGTACTGGCATAAGAACAGACACATGAAGGTATTTCAAAAAATTCACGGAAAAATAGAATTAAAAGATACTGTGAATACTTCTGTGAACTTCCACGATGTCCCCCATCATGTCAAATGGTTCCATTCCAAATTAACCCTTTCTTCACCCTGACTCAGCTTGAAGTGGCAAGGTGAGTCATCTGTTCTATTCCACAGAAATGGAAGGAACTTGGTTAGAATGCAGTGTTATAACACCGAGAATCTTGGGTTCAGATCTCCTTAGTGGAAAACAACAACAAAAGTAACAGAAGGAATTATTGACAGTGGGGAAGCTGTTGGAGTGAGCAGGAGTGAGCCATGTTGGGGCCTAAAACCACATGGGCTCTGAAAGATTTTAAAAGGACTCAGTTTATTTTCTTGACACGCATTTCTCTGAGTTCCCTCTTTTCCCATGGTTGATATTTTGAACCTAGTTTATGTGGCAAGATGACATTATGTACATGAATGTGATTGTTTTCCAGTCAGACTGGAGCTGCAGACTTGCCATGAGACATGTACTATCCAGACCCTGAAGCTATGCTGATTCCACTCTGAATTGGGACCCTGAGATAAAATCAAGGACGGGAGCAGAAACTAGATGAAGCCTTGGTAAGATTTTGCATCTGGCTCCTTGCAGGGAGCCCCCATGGCTCACGTCCCCCTCCCTCCTGCTTTTCACTTCCCACCTTCCATTCCCTCAGCCCTCTCTTTAAAAACCCCTCAGTAAAACTGAGTCTTTTAGATAGTTTTAGCCTGACCGTGCTCCTTCAGGTTGACTGACAGATGGGTTACCTAACATCTCTCCTCAGGTCACTGGTATTCCTGAATACAAGCTGGCTTCCATTTTCACCAACATTTGACGTTTGAGTGTTTTGCTTTTGAAAAGAGACAGGCAGCCAGATCTGGGCTCAGTACTACCACGAGGCAGAAACTTGACATACCTTGCTCACCAATGTATTCCCAGCACCTGCATCAGTCCCCAGAACATAGTAGGTGCTCAGTAAGTTGTTGTTCGTTTTGTTTTGCTTTGTTTTTTTTGCAGCTAACCAGTATGGGGATCTGAAAACCCTTGACTTTGGTGTTATCAACACCCTCTCTAACCAACTGAGCTAAATGACCAGCCCAAGACCCTGCAATTTAAATGCTGTCTACTCTCTTTCCAGCAAAGTTCCTATATGCAGAACTTTTTACAGAAGAAGGAGAGTCAAGGCAAGCATTGGAGGCACTAACGTGGGAGTGGATAATACCATAATGAGGGAGAAGCAGAGCTCCCCACTGTGTTATGTATTTGAAATGGCTGAAAGTGTTTGTTTGTTTGTTGTAAACACCCATACAAGGAAGACAGTACACAATCAGCTGTTTGCAAATACTGGCAAATCATAGTGCAGGGTGATACTATTTGAATAAAAGGGATTTGTTTCTGGTGTCAGGGGCTGAATGTTTGTATCTTCCCAAAATTTATATGTTGAAGCCCTAAGCCACAATGTGACTGTATTTGGAGATGGGGTCTTTACTGAAATAACTAAAACTTTCTTTTCTTTTCTATCTTTTCTTTTCTTTTTTTTTTTTTGGTGGCTGGCCAGTACAGGAATCTGAACCCTTGACCTTGGTGTTACAATACCACATTCTAACCAACTGAGCTAACCAGTCAGCCCTGAAGTAAAGAAAATGAAATGAGGTCATAAGAATGGGATTAGTGTCTTTTTTCTTTAACTTTAACATATCCTTATTAAGTCGAATAACAACACTAACAAAGACCAGTATCACAGTGATTATAGATAAAAATAGGTAACTGGGTGCCAGGTGCCAGTCGTCTGACTTCCTGCAACCTGCTCTTCCTGGCCTTCAAGGTGCTACTGGCTGACCAGGTCAGGGGCTGCCCCTGACAGGACAGGTCTTAGGTCTGATTCTCACTGAGCCACTCCGTGGCCTGGAATTGGCTCCAGACTGCTCCTGGGCATGAGGGTTATAGTTATTTCCAGCCACCTGGAGCAGCAGGGTCTCCTGAAGTATTTTGAATTCCTTCTTCCTTTTCTGAGAATTGACCACATTCCCATCCACATAATCCTTCATTACAGTGTCTAGCATCGCCGGGGCAGTGCGGAATGTGCTGGAGAAGGGACAACACTCTTCTGCTATCAGTACCTTGTTACCATGCATGGGGTCAACCGCCTGCTCCCTTTCAAAGGCAAACCACTCAAAAGTCAAGTGTTGGAGAAAATGGAAGCCAGTTTTTATTCAGGAATACCAGTGACCTGAAGAGAGATGGTGGGCTAACCCATCTGTCCAGTAAACCTGAAGGAGAATGGCCAGGCTAAAGCCATCTCAGAGACTCAGATTCACTGGGGGGTTTTAAATAGAGTGTTGAGGGAATGGAAGGTGGGAAATGAAAAGCAGGAAGAAGGGGGACTTGAGCCACAGGAGCTCCATGCGAGCATCCAGGTGCAAGGTCTCACAGACACTTCATCTAGTATTCACTCCCATCCTTGCTGTTATCTCAGGGTCCTGCTGGAGGGGTGGAATCAGCATAACTTTATAGTTTTACTGATGTCTTTCTTAGCTTCCCAGGGTCTGGATAGTATGTTAAAGTCTGCAAGTTTGCAGCCTCAGGCTGGCTGTAAAACAACTTTACATTTATGTAAATAATGTCATCTTGCCCTATATCCAAGGTTCAAAATATCAAATAACCACGGGAATAGAGGGAACTCAGAGTAATGCATGCCGAGAAAAAACTATATCCTTTTGAAATCTTTTAGAGACCACGGAGGTTTAGGTCCCAACATGGCTTCAGTCCTGCTCACTCCAACAGCCTCATCTGAGCCCTTTAGGGGTTGATCTCCAGGGTGGCCAACTTGGTGGTCCCCACCTTGATGAGCGGATCTCTGCTCGGTGACTTGTCATTGCGGCTCAGCTTTGGATATTTTCTGAGGCTTTTTCTTGGCCACCCAGAGCAGTCATGAACCCCTATGTCTGAGCTGAAGTGGCTGGGATTAATGTCCTTATAAGGGACACCAGAGAGCTCCCTCCCCCTCTCTTCTCTGCTGCCCCTCCTCTCTTCCCACGGGAGAGCACACAAAGAGCTCATAAGGGCACACAGGGAGGTGGTGCCCACGTGCAAGCCCAGAGGAAAGGCCTCAGAAGGAAACCTACCCTGTCAGAACCTTGATCTTGGACTTCTACCCTTTAGATCTGTGAGGAATAAATTTTTGTTGCTTGAGTCACTCAGTCTGCACTATTTTGTAGGGCAGCCCAAGCAGATTAATACC
>NW_007726662.1:451662-453611 GCF_000696425.1 Galeopterus variegatus
TTTGTTGCTTGAGTCACTCAGTCTGCACTATTTTGTAGGGCAGCCCAAGCAGATTAATACCTCAGAAAAGAAAAAAACCCAAATTGCATAAGTTCATTAATGTTTGAAGTAATTAACAGCAGGTACACTTTCTAAACCATTAATATCTTCTACACAGTCATACTGTATGATTCCTCACGGTTGGCTGGTCGTGGTTTGTAGCTCCTAACAAACATTAAGCTTTCCATTTTAGAGAGTTTTTATACTTTTACACTGAGTAGACGAAAAATACAACACAGCAAAAGTTGCCATTTATGATGGGCCAGAGTCAAGTTTAGCCTTACTTGCGCCTTATCTCAAGTTAATTCGTTAGTAAATGAAATTTCTGCTTAGCATTCTGGGTTAAATAGTCTGTATTCTCAACAAGGAAAGGTGATTCACAATATGGAACTTGAATAAAAATACTTTCAGGCCCAAGTAATTGCTGCATAGTATACTCTTTCATTAAACCTTTCTTTTTTTGTTTGTTTTTTGGCAGCTGCCTAGTACAGGGATCCAAACCCTTGACCTTGGTGTTATCAGCACCATGCTCTCCCAGGTGAGTAACTGGCCAGCCCTAAACCTTTCCTAAAGAGTTTCATTTATCATTTTATTTTCAAAGACAGGGCATTTTTAGTTTTTAATTTTTTTTGGTTTTGTTAATTTATTTTTAAATATGTTTTTTATTATCATAACATCATCCTCCTCCTCCTCCTCCTCATTATTTTCATTATTATTATTTTACATTCTAAGATTTTGTTGTGGAGCAGTTGGGAAGGAAGAGGAGAGGAGAAAAGGGAGGGAGATAGGGTGAGAGGAAGAGGAAGGAGGGAGGGGGTGTGGCCAAGGCCCTTGGCACCCCCCTCATTCCAGCAGATGAGCCCAGGTGGCTTCTGGCAGCGGCTCGGTCATGGGTGGGTGGGTGCAGACTTCAGTGGAGAGTGGCTGAGGCCCTTGGCCCCCACCTCCCTGGCTTGGGAGCCCGGGTGCTTCTGGCGGTGGCCTGGTGGTCGTTACTGGGCTGGATGTGGACGTGGGGTGTGTTGCTGAGGACCTTGGTCCTTGCCCACACCCTGGCTAATGAGCCCAGGGCACTTCCAGCAGCAGTTCAGTGGTCATTGCTTGGCTGGATATGGATGTTGGGGGGTGGGGCATGGCTGAAGCCCTTAGTCCCCCGCCAGGGCACTTCTGGTAGTGGCCTGGTGCTTGTCGCTGCACTGGATGCAGATGTCAGCAGGGCATGGCTGAGGCAGGGCATTTTTTAAATGAGAATGTGGACTGACCTCATCAACAGGAGGATGTAGTCTGGTACCTCCATCCTTCACCCATCCGTCAATCCATAAAAAGTCAGGCTGTATAATGTAGACATTTATCTATGTTTGTTGAATTAATGTATGGATTTAAAAAATGAGTAATAAATTTCTGCATAATCCAATTTTCTCTTTTTTGTTTCTAGAAAAAGTTTCTTTGGGCCCATTAGATCCTGGGAATCTTCTGTTTGAAGATTAGGGAGTTTGTAAGTTGCTTTCACATACATCTGGCTCATTTGAGTCTCATATCAAAATGGATTGGTAGGAAAGGGATTTTTATATTGATAAGTAAGTAGTCTTGGAGAGAAAATGCAATCTACCTAAGTTGAGATATCTAGCTAGCCAGCATTCAGAAGTTTAAAGAGAACAGGCTAAGTTCATCACACACAACTGGGCTTCGATCTTGGTTCTGCCATATAGGACCAGGGGCAGGTGACTCAACCTTTTTAAGTCTGTTTCTTCCTTTGTAAAATAGGAGCATTTATGGGTATTCCCCAGGGTTGCTAGGTTAAGATAAGACAGGTAAAACTCCAACTCGTTGCACCCTATAAATGTCACATTTCTTTTTTTTTTTTTCCTTTTTGTCTTTCTTCGTGACCGGTAACGGGATCGCAACCCTCA
>NW_007726662.1:455156-455947 GCF_000696425.1 Galeopterus variegatus
CAGAAATAAAGACGACACAATCAGTGGATCAAGCCCATATTCCTGAGGTCTGGGATGGACACTGAAAAACTATCCATGAAATTCTGGGAGAAGTGAAAATGGTATTAGAAAGGAATGGACAGCTCCTATTTATTGTATTTGTTGCACAATAAACACACCTAGGTTGGGATAGAGGTTGAAGACATGGCCTCCTTTTCTCCCCAGTTAACCGCACATCATTCTGTCAGCATGTGTGCCATCTTCCACTCTGCTTAGAAAGCTCCTTCCCTTCCCCTTTGGGGCCCAGGCAGTCTTCTATGAAGCCCACACAAACCCCCCATCCCAGGATCTAACCCTCTATTGCTTTTCCCAGTCACCTTTAATTTACCTTTATTTCACTTCCCACCTACCACGCTACCAGAAAAAAAATAAATTAAAAAGTAAATAAAGACATTTCCTTATCTGGTTTGTCTTAAAGTCAAAAAGATTAGGGATTAAGGTACACAAATGTTCAACAAATATTTAGTTTGTCCTACCTTCAAGGGAGGAGTGATTAAGGTAGGTAAATAATGATAATATTTAAGGTAGATAAATATGACATCCTGTATTTATATCCCTCAAGTTAACTGTACAATAACAGGATGGTATTAGCAGGTATTAGCCGATGAGGTTTGTCCTTTCCTCCCAGCCTATTTTTCTTCCTGGTACCTTGAGTGCAAGGAAGGGTGTTTCCTGCAGTTATTCAGAAAGAAAGGACTTAGTGCTCAGCTTCTAATTTCAAATAGAGTCTCACAGCCCATGGCAGGGACAAC